>NC_134501.1:36010318-36015318 GCF_040206685.1 Ascaphus truei | reverse complement strand
TGGGTGAGTCAGGGCTATCTCGGGCCTTGGAGGTTGCTGGCCTAGTACAGGGAGTCATTGACTCCTGTACCCTACCTCCTTCCCTTGGATGCTCCTGGCTCGGACTACTGCGTGGGCTCAGCGCGCGAAATGTATCTATCTGCACCTGCCGAGTCATCCTCTAGCCCTATTGGCTCCCTGGTGTCATGTGGCTCTACCCCTGGGCACCCTGGGGGCTGACAGTCCTGTACTACGCATGCGCGAGCTATCTGTGGGCCTCCCGCACTATTGGGCTCCTGCGCATGCGCAACCACACTCACAACGGCGGCGCCTAGCGACGCGACCGCGGCCATAGCAACGGCCCGATCGCGTCCCCGGCAACCGGCCGCAGACAGGAAAAGACGCACTGCTCCCTACTCCGGCCCCCACCCTTGGAAGCAGCCATCGGGCCCGGCGCTGGCTCCGGCGGCACCCGCGACTGCACTGCTCCAAAGGAGGGGGGTCTCAAGGAGCTGCTGGAGACCAGGGCTACACATATATATATATATATATATATATATACACATATATATATGAAGAAAGAGGAGAGAGCGCACGCCCCATAGTATAAAACTGTAAATTTATTGAGGAGAGGGGAAGAGGGGGGGTAAAAAATGCACTCACAAAGGTACAGAGTAAAAAGGCATTTCGTGATAATAATCACCACCATCCAGTAGCTGCGCTTTGTTCTTGGGGAACCCCCGATCACGAACGGGATAAGCCACAGTCCTAACAGATGTCCAGGGCAGGTAGATAGTGCTGCAACACGTTCCAAAGATCGTGAAGTGTAGCTCCTTGCTGACAAGCCTCTATGGTGTTGGCGCTTGGATCGGTCTACTCCTGCGCTCCGTGATGACGTAGTGTCTATGCGTCCTACGTGATGACGCTCCCTGATGCGTTTCGTCACTCACGGGTGACTTTCTCAAAGGGTAGTGGGGAGGGACCACACGGCCATGATATATATATACTAATAGTTCCGTGGGCCGCCCCTAATCAGCTGAAAGATGCTTAATGTAATTGGAGCTACGAAGCTTCTAATTAACATATTATGATTAACATGATTAGATTAAAAGAGACTGAGAGAGAGAAAACAACTAATAAAACTCATACCGCAGTACTAAACATAAATAAAACACATAATATATGGAAATAGTAATGATAGACACCATACATAGAGCTGACCTAAACAACATGATATAAAATCATTATAACACTAAAAGATACTACATATATAGTATTCTAGGTACTAAGGACCAAACGATATCATAAATGTTAAAATAATACAATAAAGGAAGATATTGTTAATATTAATAGCTCTATATTTATTTTCAATTAACACATTGTATGATGTGATGATTATGCCACAAGAGAGAGAAATATTGAATAGATGAATAAATAATATAATGTAATTTGCCTAAAATAAAGCATAAATAAACAGTTAGTAATAATAACTACTGGGAGGTCCCTATAACCTACCAGTGTGAACTATTAACTCTAAATAGGAATAGTGAAGATGGGAATATGGTGATCCCAATGGATATTGGTAATGAGACCCTATTTGGACCACATGTAAATAAGTATAGGTTAAATACTAAGTGAACATTATAACTAATAATATACTCTAACCCCAACCTATATAGACTAAAATGTGAAAATATATATAATATAAATGAAATTAAAGTGATAATAAATGTGTAGATGGGTGATATGAATTCAAATCTAAGACCATGAATGTCTAATTGAATGTTAAAAAGAAAATAAAAATACAATAAAGAAACAACCTAATAAACTTATATGTAATAATGGATTATAATCTACAATCGAACCTATATGTATAATATAATAATAACTACTAATCCAAGACTAAAGGAGAGACCAAAGAGGGACTCAGACAATGGATGACGGAGGAATGCAGAGGAAGTCAAAGACAGAGAGAGGTGTCCACGGGAGGGACTTGACCAATGTACTGACATCTAAGCATTCAATTAATCCACCAGGGGTCAAGGTACCCAACTGGTGGATCCAAAAGGTTTCCCGCCTGCAGAGGATCTTGAAGCGATCACCTCCCAGGGCACACGGAGAAATGCTCTCAAGTCCCATGATTGTCATAGATTTGAGATCCTGTTGATGGTTCAATTTGAAGTGCCGAGAGACACTATGAAAGTTTAAACCTTTAATAACATTTCTCCTGTGCTCCAGGAAGCGACTGCCAAGCGACCTAGTGGTGCGGCCAACATATTGTTGACCGCACCCACACTGAATGAGATAAACAACATAGGTGCTAAGACAATTGATAAAGCTGGTAATGGAATGTATAGTACCTCTGCTGGGGGAACAAAATTGGGTTTTGGTAAGGAGATGTCTACAAGTTATACACCGACTACGTCCACATAGGTGATTACCCAATGGACCCTTATAAGCCGTGGTTTTGGATGATGTTAATGACGACCTAAGTTTAGTAGGAGCTACCATGCTCTTTATATTTCTGGCCTTCCTGTATACTACAGCAGCTCTTTCAGGCAAGATGGACCCCAAATGGGGGTCACACTTGAGGATGCTCCAATGGTTATTAAGAATCTTATTTATAGATCTAAAGGACTGGTTGTATGTGGTTATAAACCTCACTGTAGACGCACCAGTCTTAATGGATTTCACTGGAGTATCATAACTCAAGCGTACCCCCTTATCACATTTGGTTTTGGATTTACTTAATAGGACTGACCTGTCTAGAGAGCTAGCTTTGCTGAGAGCGTCGGAGACCAGATCGGGATCATAGCCTTTGGATAGAAATTTGTCTTCAAGTAATTTGGACTGGCTTTCAAAATCAACATCCCTGGTACAGTTCCTACGTAATCTGTGAAACTGTCCCAAAGGGATATTATCGAGCCATTGCTTATGGTGATTACTGGACGCATGAACATAGCTATTGACAGACACAGACTTAAAATGTGTGGTGGTGATAATATTAAAGTCTGAGTCTGTTCTAAGAACTAAATCAAGAAAGACAGTAGACACTGCATCAATTTCAAAGGTGAATTTAAGTCCAAATTGATTACTGTTGAAGGAACTCAAAAGACCAGATAGAACAGACTCTTCACCATCCCAAATGATAATAATATCATCTATGAAGCGGCCATAGTACACGAGACCCGCTCCAAGTAAGGTGTTAAGCCACACAAAAGACTCCTCCCAGTAACCCATGAAGAGATTTGCGTAGCTGGGAGCGAATCTCGTGCCCATAGCCATTCCACAGATTTGCAAGTGATAATTATCTTCACACAAAAAATAATTGTGAGTGAGAATAAAGTGAATACTTTGCAAAATAAAGTGTTTGTGCTTTTCTGGGAACAATAAGTCCGTGTCCAGCCAGTATTTGATGGCTTCAATCCCCCTGGCATGATCAATACAAGTGTAAAGTGATGCCACGTCGCACGTGGCCCATAGATAACTGGATTTCCACTTAATATCAGAGATGGAATCGATGACATGGAGCGTATCCCTAATATGGGACCTGAGCTTGGCTACATAGGGATGGAGAAAATAATCAACATATTGGGACAGGCTCGATGTCATCGACTCAACACCCGAAACTATGGGCCTGCCAGGGGGATTGTCCAGGGACTTATGAACCTTGGGTAAGTGATAAAAAATGGGAGTGCGTGGATGTGAGGATAACAAAAATGTAAATTCAAATTAAGAGATAATACCATCCCCCAGTGCAATGGTGAGAAGTTCCTTCAACAGTAATTAGTAAATGTCTACTGGATCAGACTCCAACAAGGTATAGGAGGCCGAGTCACCCAGGAGTCTGCGTGCCTCCAAGAGATACGCAGATAAGTCCTGAATGACTACGCCCCCACCCTTGTCGGCCTGTCGAATGACAATATCATGATTAGCCTTAAGCTTGTTCAATGCGTCCAGTTCACCTCTAGATAAATTCTGAATGACTTTGGTGGGTTTAGAGCATAATGACTCGAAGTCACGAAGTACCAGATTGTAGACCGTGTCCACAAATCCCCCCTTGGATTGGTAAGGGAAGAAGACTGACCTTGGTTTGAAAGGTGAGTATATAATACTCAAATCTTCCTCTAAGTCTACTTCCACAGACCCGGTGGGATGGATGGACAGCTCAAAGTTGTCAATGGAGACTTGTGATCCAGATGTTGAACCCGACTCTCTCAGCAGAGAGGTTAACGCCTCAATGCAGACTTCTTCCTGTGTATTAAAGATGGTGGCATGGTTTGTCAATTTAGTATTTGTCTCCTGAATATTAAAGTACCTGTTCAGGGTAATTTTTCTAATGAAGCTGTTTAAGTCAATAAAAAGTTTAAATAAATTAGGACCCGTATTTGGGGCAAAGGATAAACCCCTCTCTAACAGAGATGCTTCATAATCAGACAATGGAACTGATGAGAGGTTAAATATACTACTAGTCTTAGATGGTATTAGTCTTCTTCTGTTTTCCTTCTTCCTCTGGACAACTCTACCTGCCATAACTCCTCTGCTCCTCTTTTGCCCTGACCTGATGGTCTGTTTGGGGCCTCGCGGTCCCAAAGGGGGTAATGTTTGTCTGAATCCCTCCCTTTTGACCTCTTCTCCTGTCTCGGAGTTCTGTCTAAAAAATGAGCAGACCTATGTGTGGTGTTAGGTTCTTTGGATCTGGCACCTTTACCAATGTCAGTTGACACCCCATTCGCATCCCGCACATCAGGGATCTCAGATCTCCCCAAATTGTCCCCGGGGAGGGCTTCCACCTCGAGGACCGTGTAGCCACCACCTGTATTGGATTCTGTGAGGCCACTGGAGGAACCTTGGGAACCCCGATGACCTGCCTGATGAGAAGGGGTGTGACTGGATGTATCCCTTGGTTGATAGGAACCACCTCCTCGTGTACGAGAGCCCGAACTATATCTCCCTCTTCTCCTATAGTTGTAATTTTGTGTCCGTTTCCAGACCCTCACTTTATTTGTGGCATAATGCTC
>NC_134501.1:35960318-36005318 GCF_040206685.1 Ascaphus truei | reverse complement strand
CACCAGGACAGGAGGGAGCACCAGGACAGGAGGGAGCACCAGGACAGGAGGGAGCACCAGGGCAGGAGGGAGCGGAGCACCAGGGCAGGAGGGAGCACCAGGACAGGAGGGAGCACCAGGGCAGGAGGGAGCGGAGCACCAGGACAGGAGGGAGCACCAGGACAGGAGGGAGCACCAGGACAGGAGGGAGCACCAGGATAGGAGGGAGCACCAGGACAGGAGGGAGCGGAGCACCAGGGCAGGAGGGAGCACCAGGACAGGAGGGAGCACCAGGACAGGAGGGAGCACCAGGACAGGAGGGAGCACCAGGACAGGAGGGAGCACCAGGACAGGAGGGAGCACCAGGACAAAAGGGAGCGGAGCACCAGGGCAGGAGGGAGCACCAGGACAGGAGGGAGCACCAGGACAGGAGGGAGCACCAGGACAGGAGGGAGCGGAGCACCAGGGCAGGAGGGAGCACCAGGACAGGAGGGAGCACCAGGGCAGGAGGGAGCGGAGCACCAGGGCAGGAGGGAGCACCAGGACAGGAGGGAGCACCAGGACAGGAGGGAGCACCAGGGCAGGAGGGAGCGGAGCACCAGGGCAGGAGGGAGCACCAGGACAGGAGGGAGCACCAGGACAGGAGGGAGCACCAGGGCAGGAGGGAGCACCAGGACAGGAGGGAGCACCAGGACAGGAGGCAACCCCTCCCCCCCTGGCGGCCGCACCCCTGCACCTACCTACTATCACCCTGGGCGGGTGGGCAGCCACGGAGACCCGGGGAAGAAGGGGGGACACTGCGCAGCCACAAGTAGAGGAGCGGGAAGATTCTGCGTCACAGACAGTCACGCGCTCACGAGCAGCAGGCACAGGAAGTGCCGCGAGCGGCTGTGAGTGGGCTCGGGGGGAGGAAGGGGGGGTCCCAGGTGGGGGGGGGGAAGCAGGGAAGATACGCGCGCGCTTCCTTGCACATCGTGAGTACGCTAAATCCTGTCACGCCAGTGCCCTCTGTCCCCCCGCTGTTGGCAGCCCAGGATCTAGGGGGGGGCAAGCGCCCATGCTCCCAGTAGTTATTATTACTAACTGTTTATTTATGCTTTATTTTAGGCAAATTACATTATATTATTTATTCATCTATTCAATATTTCTCTCTCTTTGTGGCATAATCATCACACCATACAATGTGTTAATTGAAATTAAATATAGAGCAATTAATATTAACAATATCTTCCTTTATTGTATTATTTTAATATTTATGATATCGTTTGGTCCTTAGTACCTAGAATACTATATATGTAGTATCTTTTAGTGTTATAATGATTTTATATCATGTTGTTTAGGTCAGCTCTATATATGGTGTCTATCATTACTATTTCCATATATTATGTGTTTTATTTATGTTCAGTATTGCGGTATGAGTTTTATTAGTTGTTTTCTCTCTCTCAGTCTCTTTTAATCTAATCATGTTAATCACAAAATGTTAATTAGAAGCTTCGTTAGCTCAAATTACATCAAGCATCTTTCAGCTGATTAGGAGCGGCCTACGGAACTATTAGTGTATATATATCATGGCCGTGTGTTCCCTCCCCACTGCCCTTTGAGAAAGTCACCCGTGAGTGACGAAACGCGTCAGGGAGCGTCATCACGTAGGACGCATAGACACTACGTCATCACGGAGCGCAGGAGTAGACCGATCCAAGCGCCAACACCATAGAGGCTTGTCAGCAAGGAGCTACACTTCACGATCTTTGGAACATGTTGCAGCACTATCCACCTGCCCTGGACATCAGTTAGGACTGTGGCTTATCCCGTTCGTGATCGGGGGTTCCCCAAGAACAAAGCGCAGCTGCTGGATGGTGGTGATTATTATCACAAAATGCTTTTTTACTCTGTACCTTTGTGAGTGCATTTTTTACCCCCCCTCTTCCCCTTCCCCTCAATAAATTTACAGTTTTATACTATGGGGCGTGCGCTCTCTCCTCTCTCTTCTCTGCAGATTTCCTATGGACGTGGTTAGTCCTTTTGAGAGCAGCCGGAGACCCCTTGCACCAGCATCCATTTATATAATTGGACTATCACTTTGAGGACTGGTTTTTACCCTCTTTTTTGCTTTTTTGTTTTTTATTTTTCATTTCTGTAATATTGATTGTATGATATTTATTATTCATATGCTTTTTCTATGTAATTGTTATACAGGCACCTAGTTAGATAATTTGTTATCACATAATTAGTATAGTTTATATTTTAATTTAATATATATTTATTTGAGTTATCACTTGCACTTAACTATTATCTATATACTTCCACTTACCTACATACCCTTACTAGGCGCTGCTTTTTTCTTTGTTTGTCCTCAATATATATATATATATATATATATATATATATATATATATATATATATATACTATATATACAGGCATACCCCGGTTTAAGGACACTCACTTTAAGTACACTCGCGAGTAAGGACATATCGCCCAATAGGCAAACGCCAGCGCGCGCATGCGCCTGTCAGCACGTCCTGAACAGCAATACCGGCTCCCTACCTGTACCGAAGCTGTGCGCAAGCGGGAAGACTATAGAGCCTGTTACAAATGCGTTATTTACATCAGTTATGTACGTATATGATGATTGCCGTATAGTACATGCATCGATAAGTGGGGAAAAGGGAGTGCTTCACTTTAAGTACATTTTCACTTTACATACATGCTCCGGTCCCATTGCGTACGTTAATGCGGGGTATGCCTGTATATATGTATATATAGTATGTTTTATATAGATATACATATATACATACACACGCACAATCACAATTCTCATTATATATATATATATGTAGGTTGCAGACCTGTCTAAGACATGCAAATGAGCATACAGGAAATTTCCATTTTATATATATACATATATATAGTGCAGAATAAATGAGTTCTTCAGTATTAGGTGATACCTTTTTTATTGGACTAACAATTTATGTCATAGGACAAGCTTTCGAGAGTTATCCTCTCTTCTTCAGGTCTGGCAATATCTCGAAAGCTTGTCCTATGACATAAATTGTTAGTCCAATAAAAAAGGTATCACCTAATACTGAAGAACTCATTTATTCTGCACTATCGCAACTGGACTAACACGGCTATTTTCTGCTTTATACATATATATATATATATATATATATATATATATATATATATTATATATTATATATATATATATATATATATATATATTTATATTTATATACTGTATAGTACACACACAATGTTTTATCCAACCTTCTAATTGATTATTTGTAGAGAAAATGAACAATGTCGCCAGAAGCGCTATTTTTCAAAATGTAACATCTCTACTAGTGTAAAATGATACTTCATATAAAGCAGGTTATGGGACACAGGGGGCTATGCACTAAGCTTCGCAAAGTGCTCTTCGAACGTGATTTTTTGCTCAACCCGATGCACTCAGCAACGAATACAGGCACTTTGCGATCAAAAAATTACTTTTTTCAGGAATGTTTTCTAAGTCCAACTTTGCTCGTTCGCAACCCTGTTTGTGTTAAATTCTGCCCTTAAGCGGGATGCACTAAGCAACGCAACCTTAGCAAACGCGAAAGTTGCGTTGATCAGAACATGTCAGGTCAGAGTAGATGCAAAGAAATCTGGACTTAGAAAAAAATTCTTGCTTTTTATTTTTGCATGCGCAAAACCCATACAACAGGCCGGCGGGTGTCCCCGGCTGACCCCGCGGGGGTCCCCGAGGGAGCCCGGGGGTCATGCAGGTGTCCCCAGCTGACCACGCGGGTGTCCGGGGGTCCTCGGCTCACCAAGCGGGGGTCCCCGCGGGAGTGCGGGGGTCCCTGCAGCAGTCCGGGGGTCCCTGCGGCCGTCCCGGGGTCCCCGCGGGAGTCCCGGGGTACCCACGGGCCTGCGGTACCAATGTTGCACCTCCAAAAATAATAAACAATAATTATAACTAAATACACCCCCCTAACACATACTATACATAATGGCCAAAATTACTATTATCCAAATATGGGTAATAATGCATTTGGCCATTTTAAATACATATAACATTCAATAAATACAGTGAAAACATATTACATATAATAACAATAACAATACATAACACATAACAATAATTACATATTACATATAAACATATTACACTTACCTTTTACAGGCACCCACGATGAAGGCCGTCTTCATCCTCATCTTCATTCTGTCCATGCCCCCCCGGTGCTGCAAAACATGCACAACAATTACAATAGCCAATGTAATGTCCCCTAACTCCTTAATCACCATAGCGGTTATTAACCGCTACAGTCATTAAGGGGTTAACCCACCCTCACCCACCACTCGGGAGGCCTACATACCCTCCCCCACTAACCCCCCACCCCGTGAGGCCTAACCACCCTCACCCACTATCCACAAGGGACGGCCTACCCACATACCCTTGGGGCCAATACCCCCTCCCCCCACACCCAGTACCCACAATAAAAACAACATACTGCCCCACAATAAACATCATTCTATTTATTAAATACATAACCCACCCCCTGTGCCCCCCCATAAATACATGATTCATCCTTTTACATACAGGGTTCATACCCCATGCCCACGCGAGTCTCCGGCGGGCTGACGGGTCACCTGACAGATCTACAGGGTACCAGCAACTTGTTTCACACAGGTTCTGGAGGCCTGTTGGTGGGTCCCGCGGATGTCTGGGAGCCCCGGGTCAGACCAACAGGTGTCTGCGGGGGCCTCGGGTGGTTCTCACGGGGGTCTGGGGACTCACGGGTGCTCACTACGGGTCCGCTGTGCCCCCACGGATGTGGGACCACCGGTTCTTCCCTGCACACTACGGGTCTGCGGTGCCCCCACGGATGTGAGGCCACCGGTTCTTCCCCGCAGACTACGGGTCCGCGGTGACCCCACAGATGTATTTTGTTATTGTTGTGAATAATGTAATCTGTATTTAGGTAATGGCTTCTTTATGGTAGTTAGATTAGAATGATGGTGGTTACTTTAAATTAGAATTGTTTTGGCAATGGTTTGGCTTTAGCAATTGAATAGGGAATTGTATAATTGATTTGTATTGTATTTTAATTGTTTGAGGAAATGGATTAATTGATTGATGCTAATTGTATTGATGTTGGTTAGTTTCTAATTGATTTTCATGATGGCATTGGTGATTAGGGGACATTGTTCATAGTGTATTTTATTGTTTCATATATTTTGCATAGTGTTACATGATGCACATATTAATTGCATCATGTACACACTCAATGCAATTGTGTGACATTTCATAGAGATTTGTGGAGCTGTTGATTTGTTGGCTTATATTTACAATAGATGCTGGATTCATTGTAACATGCAATGTGGTGATTTTAAGATAAAAATTTCATGTTTTGATTTATGCATGTTTTATGTGTTTCATAATGGGCAAATAATATATTATCCATATCTGGATAATAGTTATTTTACACATTATTGTACTGTATGTGTTGGGGGGGAGAGGGGGAGGGGGTATTGGCCCCAAGGGTATGTGTGTAGGCCTCCCTTGTGGGTAGTGGGTGAGGGTGTGTACAGGAAATCAGGGGAGCAGTTGCACCTTAAAATAAAAACAAAATCTACATGGTGTAATAATGTTAACACAGTGAAGTGGTTTCTAAGAAAACTTAGAAAACTAGATAAGGAGGCTATAGCACGTATAACCAGCCAGACAGAATGGTAAAACCATAGGAGGATCTGAGATCTCAAGTAGAGACAAAAACACAGGGATAAAACAAACACTTTATCCACAAATAAAAGAATTGGAGGCTTACAGGATCCAAAAGGATATACAGCATAGGGAGTATGTAATCTTCAGATCACTTCTCATCGCCTTTCACTGCTGCTGCTGCACGCCACCCAGACTGCGTCTCGAACAGCCGTCACGTCACTTCCGGAATTCCGGCCGGTTGGAGATGACGTCACGGGCTCAACGTTCTCTCTCTCTCAGTCTCAGGGTCACACTCAACGCGTTTCGACGCTCTAAAGTGACGTCTTCATCAGGAGTGCTTGTGACCTGCTCTAGGGGTCTTTATATACCCACTGGAACTAACTCTTAACCCCTCCTCCAAAAGGTTAACTATTTAAAACACCATAGCTTTTGGGCAGCTCTCATTTATATCCCATATGTCTAGGTGAGGTTTTAAGTGCATGAATATTTATATAATTCATAAAATATTCTAATAAAAAGATTCTCTCTTTAAATACATAAGAGAGAAATCATAGTAGGATTAAACATACAATTTTTATTATTATACACAAATTCAAAAAATCAATAAAATATTATATTATTAAAATTAATTATGACTAATTTCTATCTTTAAGGAACGACGATTGATGTATCTTGAAAGATATGAAAGATATGAAACAAAGAGTATTTAGGTGAAGAAACTTAAGGAAACAGGGATCACATAACTCATATATCGAAATACTCAAAAGACTGTATACATATACAGAGCAGATAATAGCAAAATCATTATAAAAATATAAAAATCATTAATAAAAATATATAGTCATTAACATATTTAAAATACTTTTATAATTTTATAAGAAAAACTTTAATTAAAATATTAAAATTCTTATAAAAAGGCACCCAATTCGAAATCAACATTTAAGCCCTGAGGAATTAAAGTTTTCAATGAAAAAATCCAAAAGCTTTCTCTTTTCTTTAGAGCTGTGTTCCTATCCCCACCTCTCCAATGGGGCAGTACATGCTCAAGGACAGTAAACCTCAGGCCAGATGGGTCGCCATTATGTTTTAAAATAAAATGATGAGATAAAAAGTGGGTCGTTACCCCCCTTCTAATATTACCCACATGTTCTAAAACACGTGTCCTTATGGGCCGTGTGGTTTGACCCACATATTGTAGCCCACAAGGACATTGTATCAGATAAATAACATGATCAGATTTACAAGTGGTATGTTGTTTAATTTGAAACTGTTGTTTTGTAATATTAGACATAAAACCAAATTTATCATCTGCTCTCTATTTACATGCTGTGCATGATGTGCATCCAAAAAATCCCTTAATTTGTGGCAGCCACCTGTTGGTATTATTTTTAATCTTAGGTAATGCACTTGGTGCTAGTCTATTTTTTAAGGTATTGGCTTTTTTAAAAATTACCATCGGTTGGTCTGGGACTATGTCACCCAATATTGAGTCATTTTTAATGATATGCCAATATTTCCGAACTATTTTTGTTATCCTCTCTGACTGTCTATTATAGTTCGTTATAAACGTAAAATCAAAGTTCTTTTTAGGCTTCTTATTCACATTTTCAAGCAGTAGATTCTTTCTTTCCAGAACCTCCACCTTTTCTACTGCATCTTTGATGATCCCATTTTCATACTTTTTTTCTTTAAATCTGTCCTGCAGGAAAAGAGACTGTTCATGGAAAGTTTTGTCATCCGAACAGTTTCTTCTAATGCGCCTTAGTTGTCCATATGGCACATTTTTTAACCAGTTTGGATGGTGACAGCTATGGGGGGATATATAATTATTGATATCCACCTCCTTAAAGAAGGTCTGAGTACTGATCAATCCACCATCAATGATGACAGTTATATCAAGGAAATTGACCCTTTCCCGACTATATTCGCAGGTGAATTTTAAATTAAGGGTATTATCATTTAGATAGTGGATAAACCTAATCAGACTCTCTTCATCTCCTCTCCATATAAAGAAAATGTCATCAATGTAGCGCCGCCACAGGCACAGGTCATCACCCAGCTCTGCAATGGACCAAATGTAGTCCTCTTCCCATGCTCCCATGAGAAGGTTTGCATAGCTGGGTGCAAATTTCGTGCCCATGGCGGTGCCACATTTCTGAAGATAATAAGTTCCCTCAAATGAAAAATAATTGTGTTCAAGAATGTATTTTATCCCGTCCAAGATGAAATTTGCCTGTTCATGGGGCATAGTGGAATCTCTCGACAGGGCTCTATCTATCGCCTCATGCCCATCTCTGTGGCTAATGCACGTGTATAGAGAGGTTACATCACACGTAGCTAGAAACCACCCATCCTCCCATGTCTGACCTTCCAGAATACGTAAGATATCCGTCGTATCTTTCAGATATGACGGCAATTTCTTTACATATGTCTGCAAGTATGTATCTATGTAAGCAGATAAATTAGAGGTCAGAGAGTCAATCCCAGCTATGATGGGTCTCCCAGGGGGGTTTGTCAGGCTTTTATGAAGTTTGGGGAGGTAGTAGAAAATTGGTCTGATGGGGTGTTCTTTATATAGGAACTTATATTCGCTATCATTAATAATTTCTTCAGCCTTGCCTTTATCCAATAGTATTTTTATTTCTTTTTGAAATTCCACTGTGGGATCTTTTTTTAGAGGAATGTATGTATTTACATCACCCAAAATCCTGTTGGATTCCTTGATGTAATCCTCTCTATTAATAATGGCAACTCCTCCCCCTTTATCAGCCTGTTTTATTACCACACTTGTATCATCTTGGAGATTTTTTAAAGCTTCTCTCTCACTTCTATTTAGATTATTAACAAATTTGTCTTCTGATAATACTAATTTTTCAAAATCTCTCTGAACAAGTTGAGTGA
Source organism: Ascaphus truei (assembly GCF_040206685.1). Taxonomy (NCBI): domain Eukaryota; kingdom Metazoa; phylum Chordata; class Amphibia; order Anura; family Ascaphidae; genus Ascaphus; species Ascaphus truei. Next base: position 35,996,726 of record NC_134501.1, on the reverse strand, counting down.
ATACATCTAAATTCTTCCCTTTCATTTGTTTGGGGTAGAAGGTGGATGGTAATTTTAACCCTGAATGCACCAATCTGGATGAATTTTCAGATTGTGATTCATTCTGTTTTATTTTAGAATTTTCCATAGTTCTTAACTCTACATCCTTCTGTCTAAAAAAACCTTTTAATCGTTAGTTTCCTTAGAAATCTCTGGGCGTCTATAAAGAGGCCGAAACTGCTTGGTCCTGCAGTGGGGGCAAACTTCAAACCCCTTGAGATGACTGATTGTTCGGATTGGGATAATACTTTAGAGCTTAGGTTAAAGATATTATTTACCTTTTGCTCTTTTTGAGGTGTTTCTTTTGTCCCTCTTCCCCGTTTTCTTCGTTCCTTCCTCTTTTTTTCCTTTCCGAGGAGGGGTCCCTGTCCTTCATCGGAGCGTAATTCACTCCCTGAAAGGTGGTGGACCCGCCCTCCCCTAAAAAATCCTTATTGTTTCCTATTTTTAGACCCCCTTTTTTGAACAATTTATCCCTTTGGGTTTCTCTCTGATCTCTCCTATTGTTGATAATGTACTCACCCTCAGATTCATAATCTGTACTCACATGTCTTTTTGGAGTTCTCTCTGTATTAATCTGTACCTTAGCTTGTTTTTTAGGCTGTTTAGTTCTCCAGTTATCCCTTTCAGGGCTTTTCCTAGATTTTTTGGGGAGATATTTTCTAGGTGTTTTCCCTCTACCTTTTGGTTTTTCGGATTGGGGTAAAGCTTTTTTCACTGGTGTTTTTACAGGGGGTTTTTTATTATCATTTTCTATTTTAACAATAGGTTCAGGTTTTCTAGGAGGACCATTTTTATAGTCCTCCTCATCTCTTAAGTATTTTTTGACTTTTTTTGTGATTGTCTCTTTCCAAATTTTATCTAATTTGCTTTGTAATTTGGAATCTTTTTCTTTGAATAGAGTGGTTTGGTCTAAATTACCAATCCTCTCTTCAACCTCTTTTACCTCAATGTCAATTTGTAACACATGGTTTTTTTGCTGTTCTATAATTAAGTGCATTAAATCCATTGAACATTTTTCTAAGAGGTTATACCACTTGTTAAGGAAGGTTTCATCCTCAAGATCTATGGATGGGTCTTTATTAAGTCTTAAACCTCTTGGGACTCTATTGCTTAAAACATATTGTTCTAAGAAAGTAAAGTCCCAAAACTTTTTAATATCTTTAATCAGTAATTTTTCTAATTTTTCAAATTCTGCTTCTAAGATGTTAGTCTCTCCAACAATAGGTACATTGTCTAGATCCAATTTAAGAAGACTATTGAAGTCCACCACTTTAGTGTGCCTTCGTGAAAAAATAGTGGAAGGATTATTGTCAATCTCAATATCTTCCATAGTGATAAAATCAAAGTAGTGCTGCCTATCTAAAAAACAAAATACATATAGCAAACAAACAGTAGATGGCGCTCTAATACTAGAATTAATCAAGGTGAAATAGTATAATATACAAAAGTGCAATGTGATAATAAATAATATAAAAATCAACAAGTGCAAATAGGGGTACAAATAAAACACTCAAACCCTTTAGATGGACTGTTTCAAGGTCCAGAAACAGTATGTACAGGAAATCAGGGGAGCAGTTGCACCTTAAAATAAAAACAAAATCTACATGGTGTAATAATGTTAACACAGTGAAGTGGTTTCTAAGAAAACTTAGAAAACTAGATAAGGAGGCTATAGCACGTATAACCAGCCAGACAGAATGGTAAAACCATAGGAGGATCTGATATCTCAAGTAGAGACAAAAACACAGGGATAAAACAAACACTTTATCCACAAGATATTAAAAAGTTTTGGGACTTTACTTTCTTAGAACAATATGTTTTAAGCAATAGAGTCCCAAGAGGTTTAAGACTTAATAAAGACCCATCCATAGATCTTGAGGATGAAACCTTCCTTAACAAGTGGTATAACCTCTTAGAAAAATGTTCAATGGATTTAATGCACTTAATTATAGAACAGCAAAAAAACCATGTGTTACAAATTGACATTGAGGTAAAAGAGGTTGAAGAGAGGATTGGTAATTTAGACCAAACCACTCTATTCAAAGAAAAAGATTCCAAATTACAAAGCAAATTAGATAAAATTTGGAAAGAGACAATCACAAAAAAAGTCAAAAAATACTTAAGAGATGAGGAGGACTATAAAAATGGTCCTCCTAGAAAACCTGAACCTATTGTTAAAATAGAAAATGATAATAAAAAACCCCCTGTAAAAACACCAGTGAAAAAAGCTTTACCCCAATCCGAAAAACCAAAAGGTAGAGGGAAAACACCTAGAAAATATCTCCCCAAAAAATCTAGGAAAAGCCCTGAAAGGGATAACTGGAGAACTAAACAGCCTAAAAAACAAGCTAAGGTACAGATTAATACAGAGAGAACTCCAAAAAGACATGTGAGTACAGATTATGAATCTGAGGGTGAGTACATTATCAACAATAGGAGAGATCAGAGAGAAACCCAAAGGGATAAATTGTTCAAAAAAGGGGGTCTAAAAATAGGAAACAATAAGGATTTTTTAGGGGAGGGCGGGTCCACCACCTTTCAGGGAGTGAATTACGCTCCGATGAAGGACAGGGACCCCTCCTCGGAAAGGAAAAAAAGAGGAAGGAACGAAGAAAACGGGGAAGAGGGACAAAAGAAACACCTCAAAAAGAGCAAAAGGTAAATAATATCTTTAACCTAAGCTCTAAAGTATTATCCCAATCCGAACAATCAGTCATCTCAAGGGGTTTGAAGTTTGCCCCCACTGCAGGACCAAGCAGTTTCGGCCTCTTTATAGACGCCCAGAGATTTCTAAGGAAACTAACGATTAAAAGGTTTTTTAGACAGAAGGATGTAGAGTTAAGAACTATGGAAAATTCTAAAATAAAACAGAATGAATCACAATCTGAAAATTCATCCAGATTGGTGCATTCAGGGTTAAAATTACCATCCACCTTCTACCCCAAACAAATGAAAGGGAAGAATTTAGATGTATTCACTCAACTTGTTCAGAGAGATTTTGAAAAATTAGTATTATCAGAAGACAAATTTGTTAATAATCTAAATAGAAGTGAGAGAGAAGCTTTAAAAAATCTCCAAGATGATACAAGTGTGGTAATAAAACAGGCTGATAAAGGGGGAGGAGTTGCCATTATTAATAGAGAGGATTACATCAAGGAATCCAACAGGATTTTGGGTGATGTAAATACATACATTCCTCTAAAAAAAGATCCCACAGTGGAATTTCAAAAAGAAATAAAAATACTATTGGATAAAGGCAAGGCTGAAGAAATTATTAATGATAGCGAATATAAGTTCCTATATAAAGAACACCCCATCAGACCAATTTTCTACTACCTCCCCAAACTTCATAAAAGCCTGACAAACCCCCCTGGGAGACCCATCATAGCTGGGATTGACTCTCTGACCTCTAATTTATCTGCTTACATAGATACATACTTGCAGACATATGTAAAGAAATTGCCGTCATATCTGAAAGATACGACGGATATCTTACGTATTCTGGAAGGTCAGACATGGGAGGATGGGTGGTTTCTAGCTACGTGTGATGTAACCTCTCTATACACGTGCATTAGCCACAGAGATGGGCATGAGGCGATAGATAGAGCCCTGTCGAGAGATTCCACTATGCCCCATGAACAGGCAAATTTCATCTTGGACGGGATAAAATACATTCTTGAACACAATTATTTTTCATTTGAGGGAACTTATTATCTTCAGAAATGTGGCACCGCCATGGGCACGAAATTTGCACCCAGCTATGCAAACCTTCTCATGGGAGCATGGGAAGAGGACTACATTTGGTCCATTGCAGAGCTGGGTGATGACCTGTGCCTGTGGCGGCGCTACATTGATGACATTTTCTTTATATGGAGAGGAGATGAAGAGAGTCTGATTAGGTTTATCCACTATCTAAATGATAATACCCTTAATTTAAAATTCACCTGCGAATATAGTCGGGAAAGGGTCAATTTCCTTGATATAACTGTCATCATTGATGGTGGATTGATCAGTACTCAGACCTTCTTTAAGGAGGTGGATATCAATAATTATATATCCCCCCATAGCTGTCACCATCCAAACTGGTTAAAAAATGTGCCATATGGACAACTAAGGCGCATTAGAAGAAACTGTTCGGATGACAAAACTTTCCATGAACAGTCTCTTTTCCTGCAGGACAGATTTAAAGAAAAAAAGTATGAAAATGGGATCATCAAAGATGCAGTAGAAAAGGTGGAGGTTCTGGAAAGAAAGAATCTACTGCTTGAAAATGTGAATAAGAAGCCTAAAAAGAACTTTGATTTTACGTTTATAACGAACTATAATAGACAGTCAGAGAGGATAACAAAAATAGTTCGGAAATATTGGCATATCATTAAAAATGACTCAATATTGGGTGACATAGTCCCAGACCAACCGATGGTAATTTTTAAAAAAGCCAATACCTTAAAAAATAGACTAGCACCAAGTGCATTACCTAAGATTAAAAATAATACCAACAGGTGGCTGCCACAAATTAAGGGATTTTTTGGATGCACATCATGCACAGCATGTAAATACAGAGCAGATGATAAATTTGGTTTTATGTCTAATATTACAAAACAACAGTTTCAAATTAAACAACATACCACTTGTAAATCTGATCATGTTATTTATCTGATACAATGTCCTTGTGGGCTACAATATGTGGGTCAAACCACACGGCCCATAAGGACACGTGTTTTAGAACATGTGGGTAATATTAGAAGGGGGGTAACGACCCACTTTTTATCTCATCATTTTATTTTAAAACATAATGGCGACCCATCTGGCCTGAGGTTTACTGTCCTTGAGCATGTACTGCCCCATTGGAGAGGTGGGGATAGGAACACAGCTCTAAAGAAAAGAGAAAGCTTTTGGATTTTTTCATTGAAAACTTTAATTCCTCAGGGCTTAAATGTTGATTTCGAATTGGGTGCCTTTTTATAAGAATTTTAATATTTTAATTAAAGTTTTTCTTATAAAATTATAAAAGTATTTTAAATATGTTAATGACTATATATTTTTATTAATGATTTTTATATTTTTATAATGATTTTGCTATTATCTGCTCTGTATATGTATACAGTCTTTTGAGTATTTCGATATATGAGTTATGTGATCCCTGTTTCCTTAAGTTTCTTCACCTAAATACTCTTTGTTTCATATCTTTCATATCTTTCAAGATACATCAATCGTCGTTCCTTAAAGATAGAAATTAGTCATAATTAATTTTAATAATATAATATTTTATTGATTTTTTGAATTTGTGTATAATAATAAAAATTGTATGTTTAATCCTACTATGATTTCTCTCTTATGTATTTAAAGAGAGAATCTTTTTATTAGAATATTTTATGAATTATATAAATATTCATGCACTTAAAACCTCACCTAGACATATGGGATATAAATGAGAGCTGCCCAAAAGCTATGGTGTTTTAAATAGTTAACCTTTTGGAGGAGGGGTTAAGAGTTAGTTCCAGTGGGTATATAAAGACCCCTAGAGCAGGTCACAAGCACTCCTGATGAAGACGTCACTTTAGAGCGTCGAAACGCGTTGAGTGTGACCCTGAGACTGAGAGAGAGAGAACGTTGAGCCCGTGACGTCATCTCCAACCGGCCGGAATTCCGGAAGTGACGTGACGGCTGTTCGAGACGCAGTCTGGGTGGCGTGCAGCAGCAGCAGTGAAAGGCGATGAGAAGTGATCTGAAGATTACATACTCCCTATGCTGTATATCCTTTTGGATCCTGTAAGCCTCCAATTCTTTTATTTGTGGATAAAGTGTTTGTTTTATCCCTGTGTTTTTGTCTCTACTTGAGATCTCAGATCCTCCTATGGTTTTACCATTCTGTCTGGCTGGTTATACGTGCTATAGCCTCCTTATCTAGTTTTCTAAGTTTTCTTAGAAACCACTTCACTGTGTTAACATTATTACACCATGTAGATTTTGTTTTTAATTTAAGGTGCAACTGCTCCCCTGATTTCCTGTACATACTGTTTCTGGACCTTGAAACAGTCCATCTAAAGGGTTTGAGTGTTTTATTTGTACCCCTATTTGCACTTGTTGATTTTTATTTATTATCACATTGCACTTTTGTATATTATACTATTTCACCTTGATTAATTCTAGTATTAGAGCGCCATCTACTGTTTGTTTGCTAGTGGGTGAGGGTGGTTAGGCCTCACGGGGTGGGGGCTTAGTGTGGGAGGGTATGTAGGCCTCCCGAGTGGTGGGTGAGGGTGAGTTAACCCCTTAATGACTGTAGCGGTTAATAACCGCTATGGTGATTAAGGGGTTAAGGGACATTACATTGGCTATTGTGATTGTTGTGCATGTTTTGCAGCACCGGAGGGGCATGGGCAGAATGAAGATGAGGATGAAGACGGCCTTCATCGTGGGTGCCTGTAAAAAGTAAGTGTTAAAATGTTTTGACTGTATTTATTCTAATTTATATGTATTTAAAATGGGCAAATGCATTACTATCCATATGTGGATAATAGTAATTTTGTCCATTACAGTACTGTATGTGTTAGGGGGCGGGGGGGGGGTGTTGTTTATTGGGGCAATTGTCCCCAATAAACATGCTAATGTGCCTTAATCCCTTAATTGCCTTAGCGGCTATCCGCTAAGGTAATGAAGCTGCATTAATGTATTTTTATTAATAGTGTGCGGGAGCAGGAGGTCTCCTGAGCTGAACCGCATTGATTTCTGCCTCAGAGACCCCCTGCTTCCCAAGTTACAGGCCCCGGTTTGGGGCATCGGTGCCAGTGCGGATGCCATCTTTATAGAGCCCACGTCGCGTCTTGGACGCTATAAAGATGGCGGCGGCACTGGCACCCGATGCCCCATACCGGGGCCTGTAACTCGGGAAGCAGGGGGTCTCTGAGGCAGAAATCAATGCGGTTCAGCTCAGGGGACCCCCTGCTCCCGCACACTATTATTAAAAATACATTAAAGCAGCTTCATTACCTTAGCGGATAGCCGCTACGGTAATGAATTATTGTTTATTGTTATGTGTGTTTTAATACTAGTGTAGATGTGCAGGGGGTCTCCTGAGCTGAACCGCATTGGTTTCAGATCCGAGGACCCCCTACTTCAGGATATACAGGCCCGTTATGGGGTGCCGGTATCCCCTGCAGAATGTAAATAACCCGGTCACGTGACGCGGGAGCTTTAAACTGCAGGAGATACCGGCACCCCACAACAGGGCCTGTATCTACTGAAGTAGGGGGACCTCGGACCTGAAACTAATGCGGTTCAGCTCCACAGACCCCCTGCTCATGTACACTATTATTAAAATGTATTTATTTCGTGTACGATCGCCTGTAACAGTCTTGCATACGGAAAGGTTCAGAACGCTAGCAGGGGGAAAAAAAAGCAACACGTACGCTGTGGCTGTTCTGAGCTATTTTGGGCAGGTAGGTTAAAAAATGGCCTCAAGGCCTTAGTGCATCGCGTCCCCGGCTTCACTTTTTAACGAACCTGCTTTTTGGCCAAATCAGAACGCAAAGCCATTGAGCTTAGTGCATAGCCCCCACAGTATTAAATGACCATCAGGTCTTTTATCACATCCCAGTATATGGATATCTTCTATTATCACAAGCTGCTAACATCTGACAGGGTCAGAGTCTGAGCCCAGAATGTGACATACAGAACATTCTCATTCTAAATTTCAAAAAATATTGTGTTGATTTCTGACCTGATTTCCGTGGTTACAGCTCAACCGCTCTGTGCCTGGGTTCTACTGCATGTCATCACTTTCTGCCACAACCAGCTGACGGTGGATCTGCAAGGAGTTCAACGCTCATTGGCATCACATCTGTGGCTTGGTTAACGTATTATAGTATTTCTCCAGCTTTTTCTTGTATTGTTTTTAAATAGATTATATTTGTTTAGTTTATTAGGTTATATTGCTTTGTACAATAGATTATATTAATTAGTTTTAATAGATATTTAGTTTAATAGATCATATTTCTTAGTTTAATAGATATTTCTTAGTAAAGTAGATTATATTAACTAGTATTTAAGTCTCCACTTAAGTCCCTCCACTCCCCCGCTCCACTCCCACCTCCACCCTCCCCTGTCCCCCCTCCATTCCCCTCCCTCCACTCCTACCCCCTCCCTCTCCCCCCCTCCACTCCCACCCTCCACTCCCACCCTCCATCACTGACCCGCCGCCTCACACCCTCCACTCCACTATTTAAGTCTCCCCCTCAGAGCCCCATTTCACATCTTTTTGGAGTCGCTTATTTTTTAGATCCCTCGGACCCAAACCGCCCGTGAGTGATTTCTAAAAGGGGTCAGCTAAGAAAGTTCGGATCAAGAGGAGCCGCACAGTTTAAAGCCAGAACATTTCCAAGGGAGATGGAGACACCTGAGGTAAGATCTGATTAAAGGACAACCTTTGGGGAAGGAAAGGGTGACGGGGGAGTGTAAGAGGGGGGTGAGAGAGCAAGGTGGTGTGTGAGATTGGGGCAGCGCAAGAGAACGCAAAAATGATGGGGATTTGCTGCACACCAAAAAAAAACAATAAGTAGTGATACCTTTACCGGTGCCCCTTAGTCTCAGGGAAGACCTGCATTTCGTCCAATGTATACAATAAGATTGATGGAAAAGGGCACACGGATTTGAATCAAAAAAGATCATTTATTGTGCCACAGACTACAATGTTTCGGCTGCTGGCCTTTCTTTACTGGCTTTAGTGTGTTTATCCACTTTACCTGAGAAAGGCCAGCAGGCCGAAATTTTGTTGTCTATGGCAGTGCAAGAGAAAACAGGTTGGGGAGGGGGATGTCTCGCAAGGTCACTGACCCATGGGTGAGGGTCCCCGGTGGAAACTAGTCCTGGGCCCCGGGGAAGCTGTCTGTGGCCCTAGTCATACTAGCTGAGTAACATGTAGAAAGGACACGTATGTTCAGAATGAGTTAGCATGGTATTTTGAGAGGCACCATAGCAGGTAATACTGAGCACTGCAAGGTCTGTCAGTATGAGGAAGGGTCCGATGGAGGAGTTGGAGGGTCCCAGAATATCTCTTAAAGCAGGGGTGCTCAAATCGAGGGGCGCAACATTTTCTTGCGGAGGAGGGGCTTGGCGCTTACAGAGGCCCCTCGCTATTCCCCACAGCATTTAAATTAAATGCCGGCGATCGCGCGTAAGGCATCTGTAAGTTCCCTTTCCTTGTCTCCAGCGGCTTCTGGCGACAGCAACATGGCGTCAAATGACACTGTGAGGTCACATGATGTGCCGTTGCCATAGCAAAGTGATATCACATATATACGTCAGAACGCCGGAGACAAGGTAAGGAGGGGGGGGGGGGAGCAGGGGAAAAAGGTTGCACAACCCTGACTTAAAGCATTGTCCTGCATACAGATCGAAGAATTGATATGCCAAGAGGAGCCAAAAATTACACCGATAAGAATACCGTTTCGGGTGAAGAAGGTGAGTGATGAAATAGCCGTCACTGTGTAACTCTTCCAGTTACCTGCAACTTCATGCAGAGAAATAGCAACGCTTGTTTTTAACGTGTTAAGCACCAAGGGGGAATTCACCTGCTGAGAGGTTAAGGGAGTTACTAACCCAAACTCAGCGATGTTTCTGTGTCTCTGTGATAACTCCCCCAGGACATGAAACAGAAACATGACCTCGGAGACTGTGAGACCACCCCCCTCCCCCCCCCTCTTCCCTTCTACACTTGGCTTCCCAAACCCCCCCAATAACCAATACATAAATAACCACAAAAACGAGGTCTGGCGATGCAAGGCCGCGGATTTTTATTAAACCTTCAATTAACCTAATAAGTGCCATCCCCCTGCCGGAGTGCTCGCTCATTGGGTAAAGGCCAAAGGTACCTGATCCAATGACCGTAACTCCCCCTACCCGGGCCCCGGCCGTCTGGCGAGAATGGGCCCCAGGAACGCACACGTGTAAATAAGCCGCGCCCACCTTTTATTTTATTTCTGTTATTCATTTTCATTGTTTATTTATTCTTTTTTTTATTTTAAACACATACAACCAACATATTTACCATTATTCACAATAAAGGGCAGAGTGGGCGGGACTCTCATGGCAGGGCGTAGACTGACCCCGCGCCTCTGTCTAATTCTAACCTCCCTGGCCCTTCCCCCGGCCGTGTCATCCTCACTGCAAGGGGGGGAGGGAGAGGCCAGTGGGGACGTAGTCCACACTCACAGGTAAGGGAGAGCCTAGTCCCTCTGGTCATAGCGCCCGGTCACCGAGGGCTCAATGCTACTTTTCTGGGTTATTTTGAAGCGAGCTACACTGGGGAATATTTAGGGGTCACCCCAGACACAGAGAGAACATTTAGTGGTCACCCAGACACAGAGAGAACATTTAGGAGTCTCCCTAGACACAGAGAGAACATTTAGGGGTCTCCCCAGACACAGAGAGAACATTTAGGGATCTCCCCAGACACAGAGAGAACATTTAGGGGTCTCCCCAGACACAGAGAGAACATTTAGGGATCTCCCCAGACACAGAGAGAACATTTAGGGGTCTCCCCAGACACAGAGAGAACATTTAGGGGTCTCCCCAGGCACAGAGAGAACATTTAGGGGTCTCCCCAGACACAGAGAGAACATTTAGGGGTCTCCCCAGACACAGAGAGAACATTTAGGGGTCTCCCCAGACAGAGAGAACATTTAGGGGTCTCTCCAGACACAGAGAGAATATTTAGGGGTCTCTCCAGATACAGAGAGAACATTTAAGGTTCTCCCCAGACACAGAGAACCCCACACACTTAGATCCCAAAACCTCAGCCTTTCCCAAACAACAGGCGGAGGGGTCAAGATTCCAGGTGTTTAAATAAAACGTTGTTACCCGGAGTGTGTCTGGCTTTTATTGGAACTTGTCCTGATTCTGTCACCGTTACAGGTTATCTATCTGATCATTTCTCTGTGAGTATCCGACTGTCTCTTTTCTTATTAACCCTGCGTATGTCTGTCACTTGTTATACTAGATCTGTCACTTTTCTTGTTCCTTTTGAGTGTATCTTGTGTCTCTTCATGTCTCGCTGTATCTCTATGGGGGCTATGCACTAAGCTCAATGGGTTTACATTCTGATGTTCAAAAAAAGCACGTCCGTTAAAAAGTGAGGCCGGGGACGCGATTCACTAAGGCCTTTAACCCATTTTTTAACGTACGTGCTCAAAACACCCACCGCGTACGTGTTGCTTTTTTTCCCCCTGCTAGCTTAAACTTCACGTACGCTAGCTGATAGGAAAAAAAGCTGCATGTAACATTTGCATGGAGATTTGCCATCTCCATGCAAGGCTGTTACAGGCGATCGTACACTAAATAAATACATTTGAATAATAGTGTACATGAGCAGGGGGTCTCCGGAGCTGAACAGCATTGGTTTCAGGTCTGAGGTCCCCCCTACTTCAGGAGATATAGGCCCCGTTATGGGGTGCCGGTATCCCCTGCAGAATTTCAATGTCCCGGTCACGTGACACAGACGCTTGAAAGTGCAGGGGATCCCGGCACCACATAACAGGGCCTGTATCTCCTGAAGTAGGGGGTCCTCGGACCTGAAACCAATGCGGTTCAGCTCCGGAGACACCCTGCACATCTACACTATGAAACACATGTATATTAAAATAAGATTTAACAAACATCAATACACGACCCCCCCCCCCCCCCCCGCCCTAACACATACAGTACAATCATGTGCAAAATTACTATTATCCAGATATGGATAATTATTTGCCCATTATTAAACACTGCATTAGCATACCTAAATAAAGTAAATAAAAACAGTAGCCAGCTAATCCAATGAATACAAGCAGTAACAACATCAACAATTAATTAATTAAACCATTAACCAATGAAACCAATTAATTCCTAAACCAACTCAAAATGAATAGTAACACTAGCCAATCAAACCAATGAATTACTACAACATTAATGAATATAAATATTAAAAGACAAAGAAATAAATTCAAACAATATCTGAAATAACCATAAAACGCATTAGCTAACATAATACAACATTAACTACAAACGAACACCAATCGCATACATTTTATTACCATTAAGCAGGAAAAAAAACAAACAATCACATCCACATAAGAAATTGAAATTAAAAACACCAACAGCAATACCAAGCCACAAATGCCCCCCAAATATTGTCATAATAATGTATTAATCTGTACCCTAAAGTGGTACAGATTAATATATTATCAGTTAATGTGCCTCACCCAAAAAATCAAAAACACATCCAATGAAGAAGCCTGTAAAAAGAGACATTTACAAACATTGAATATATTACTTACCATTAGAAGTGGTGCCCCTCCGACTCCCGGGGTAACAGGAAGCCCACGTACCTTGAAGGCCTCCAACAGCATCCGATGCCATCCGCCATCAGGATCCGGATCAGGTACCCAAATCTTCTTTTTTCTTTCTTTAATCACCTTCTTCTACCTTCATCTGTCACCATTTCTTGATCTTCTTTATCTTCTGTCTTCATCTGTCAATCCAAAAAACCCCATGGTAAATCCCAACCGATGTTTTGCGCCGGCAAAAAGTTAAACAAAGAATTTTTTCAGAGTCCTGCTTTTTTTATCACCTGCTTTAGCTGGTGAGCTATATTCAGCACAACGTTCAAGTATTGTATTGTATGTCTTTATTTATATAGCGCCATTAATGTACATAGCGCTTCACAGTAGTAATACATGTGGTAATCAAATAAATAACAGATAATATAAATAACAGATCATGGGAATAAGTGCTTTAGACATAAAAGTAACATTAAGGAAGAGGAGTCCCTGCCCCGAGGAGCTTACAGTCTAATTGGTAGGTAGGGAGAATGTACAGAGACAGTAGGAGGGAGTTCTGGTAAGTGCGTCTTCAGGGGCCAAGCTTTATGTATCATGTGTTTAGAATAAGTACAATAAGTTTGCATTGCTTATTGAATCCCGCAGAAGGGCAGGATTCAGCGCAAACAGCTCATCGTACGAGCAAAGTTGGACTTTTTTCCAGGAAAAAGTCAGTTTTAGAGCGCAAAGGGCCTGTTTGCATGGCTTAGTGAATAGCGCTCGGAGTAACTTTACGTTCTAAGAGCACTTTGCGCTCTTAAAATGACATCACTATTTATCACTGCTTATTGCATAGCCCCCTAAGTGTTTGCTAAGACTCTCACTGCTACAGTGCTAGCGTCCTAAAAAAGGTGTGTGTGTGTGTGTGTGTGTGTGTGTGTGTGTGTGTGTGTGTGTGTGTGTGTGTGTGTGTGTGTGTGTGTGTGTGTGTGTGTGTGTGTGTGTGTGTGTGTGTGTGTGTGTGTGTGTGTGTAGGTAGGGGTGTGTGTGATAGAGCAAGAGAGCGAGAGAGAGAGAGATAGCGGCACAGAGTATCGTTCCTATATATATTCACACCTACAGTATACACACACACATGTTCCTGCTCCTAAAAAAACTGCAGGAACTGAGTACCAACAGGTTCCTGCTCCTAAAATACAAACGCACAATCAGTTATATTCACACACACCCACTAAAATACACACAGATTGATACTCTTGTAGAAGCACAGACACACACTACTATATATATATATTTATATATATATATATATATATATATATATATATATATATATATATATATATATATATATATATATATATACATACGCGCACACACAATCACACTTCTCATTATGCTTTACAAACATAAAAAACTATCAGACAGTAACTTACACTGACTCAGATACACACATTAATGGTTATATACAGACATATGCTCCCTCTCATTCTCACTACACATGCACCCTCTCGGTGTACAAAAAAAAACAATGCTTATAAAATAAACTCAATACATTTTTAAAAAAAACAATGCGTATAAACAAACCCCAATGCATATAAACAAACCCCAAAGCATAAAAACAAACCCCTGTGCATATAAACAAAAACCCCAGTGCATATAAACAAACCCCAGTGCAAATAAACAAACACTAGTGCATATAAACAAACCCCAGTGCATATAAACAAACCCCAGTGCAAATAAACAAACACTAGTGCATATAAACAAACCCCAGTGCATATAAACAAACCCCTGTGCAAATAAACAAACCCCAGTGCATATAAACAAACCCCAGTGCATATAAACAAACCCCAGTGCATATAAACAAACCCCAGTGCATATAAACAAACCCCAGTGTATATAAACAAACCCCAGTGTATATAAACACACCCCAGTGCAAATAAAAAAAAGAAACCAATGCATAGAAAAAATAGCCCAATGCATATTTAAAAGCCCCCAATACATATAACCCCCCCCCCCATGCATATAAAAACAACACCCCCTCCCCCCCCCCCCCAAATACTTTTTAAAAAACAGACTTACGTTGTGGATGGTTCGGCCTGGCCCGGTGTCTGCAGGGGCCCCGGCCGGCCCTGCAAGTTCTGCAGGTCTTCTCTGTGGGCCCCGGCTCTCCCCGCAGCTGCAGGTCTCTCTGTCCCATGTGCTTTTAACGCTGGCACACACGAGAAACTGGGCCAAGCTTACTTCCGTCACGCTGACATCAGAGATGTGCGCCGGCATTGGAAGCTTGGCGTGGGACAGAAAGAAGAGGCCTGCAGCAGAGGGATATCCGGGACCCGGCCACGAGAGGACTGGCAGCCGGCCAGGCTAGAGGTTAGGCCAAGCTTGCAGCACCGGCCGGGCCCTTCCACAGACACCTGGACCGGCTATCCCCCCCTGTCGGGGAACGGGCCTTGCAGGAGTCTATAACTCCAATGCGTTGCTAACATTGAGAAGCAACGTTGGGTTGTGAAGATTATTACTGTTTGAGTGCTGTGGACAATTGACTTAACCGTCAAACCCCCCATACAGCACCAGGACATGTACTGTATAGGAGGGAGGAATACATGTGATCACATTACTATCCTCTGTATCACAGGCATGGAAGGAGGAGGACAGCGACGAGGAAGAAGCAAGAAACAGCGCTTCACAGGTAAATGGGAATGGCGGAGCTTTGAATCTGTGTGTGTGTGTGTGTGTGTGTGTGTGTGTGTGTGTGTGTGTGTGTGTGTGTGTGTGTGTGTGTGTGTGTGTGTGTGTGTGTGTGTGTGTGTGTGTGTGTGTGTGTGTGTGTGTGTGTGTGTGTGTGTGTGTGTGTGTTAGAGCAACAGAGCGCGAGAGTGAGATACAAACGCACAATCAGTTATATTCCCACACATACCCACTAAAATAAACACCGATTGATACTCTTGTAGAAGCACAGACACACACAACAATATATATATATATATATATATATATATATATATATATATATATATATATATATACAGTGCTCGACAAACCCGGTCGCCAACTCGCCAGCTGCGATCGGATATTGGCTCGTGGCCAGTAACCTTTCCCCTGCTCTGCAAAAAAAAAATCCCCTGTTCGGAAAAAAAAAAAAATTAAAAAAAAAAAAAATCGTAGCTGATTGGCTGTGACGCGGGATGGAGTTGCCAGGACTTCAAACCGCCCTTTCTGCATGGGTAAGTAATGGGGGGGGGGGTTGAGTGCGTGCGTGCATGCGTGTCTGCTGCTGCTCCTCCTCCTCCTCATATCCTGCTGTATAATTCTGTCAGCTCCTATAATTTACAATTTACTGATCCGGTCATGGAGGAGTTTGGACAGATGCTTCAGGTGGGGGGAATTTAATGCACTTTAAATATTTATATACTGTATACACTGATACATCCTTCCCCCTCTCTCCGGTGCTCCCGCTGCCCGCGCGGGTCTCAACATACTGTAAAAGCCGGGGTGTTTCCCTCCCCTCCTCCCGGTGCTCCCGCTACCCGCGCGGGTCACATACTGTAGTGGCCGGGGTGTTTCTCGCCCCCCCCCCCCATCCTGTGTTCCCGCTGCCCGCGCGGGTCACATGCTGAAGTAACCGGGGTGTTTCTCTCCCCCCCCCCCCATCCTGTGTTCCCGCTGCCCGCGCGGGTCACATGCTGAAGTAACCGGGGGTGTTTCTCTCCCCCCCCCCCCATCCTGTGTTCCCGCTGCCCGCGCGGGTCACATGCTGAAGTAACCGGGGTGTTTCTCTCCCCTCCCCCCATCCTGTGTTCACGCTGCCCACGCGGGTCACATGCTGTAGTAACCGGGGTGTTTCTCTCCCCCCCTCCTGTGTTCCCGCTGCCCGCGCGGGTCTGAAGATACTGCAGTTGCCTGTGTTTCTCTCCCCTCGGTGCTCCCGCTGCTCGCGCGGGGTGGGAGGAAGTAGCGGGGTGTTTCCCCCCCCCCCTCTCTCTCTCTCCCCTCCGGCGCAGGTCCCTTCCTGTGTGTGTGTGTGTATGGGTATGAGAGAGAGTGTGTGTGTGTGTGTGTGTGTGTGTGTGTGTGTGTGTGTGTGTGTGTGTGTGTGTGTGTGTGTGTGTGTGTGTGTGTGTGTGAGAGATTGTGTGTGTGTGTGTGTGTGTGTGTGTATGGGAGAGAGAGATTGAGTGTGTGTGTGTGTGTGTGTGTGTGTGTGTCTATGGGTATGAGAGAGAGATTGTGTGTGTGTGTGTGTGTGTGTGTGTGTGTGTGTGTGTGTGTGTGTGTGTGTGTGTGTGTGTGTGTGTGTGTGTGTGTGTGTGTGTGTGTGTGTGTGTGTGTGTGTGTGTGTGTGTGTGTGTGTGTATGAGAGAGAGATTGTGTGTGTGTGTGTGTGTGTGTGTGTGTGTGTGTGTGTGTGTGTGTGTGTGTGTGTGTGTGTGTGTGTGTGTGTGTGAGAGAGAATGTGTGTGTGCAGGACACCAGAGGTAACCCCCCAGTCAGTCACCCCCCCCTCCACCAGTCAGTCACCCCCCACCCAGTCACCCAGTCAGTCACCCCACCCAGTCACCCCACCCCCCCACACAGTCACCCAGTCAGTCACCCCACCCAGTCACCCCACCCCCCCACACAGTCACCCAATCAGTCACCCCACCCCCCACCCAGTCAAAAGTCCCCCAGTCAGTCAGTGTCAGTCATACCACCCCCCCACCCAGTCACCCAGTCACCCAGTCAGTCATCCCACCCCCTCACCCAGTCACCAAGTCACCAAGTCAGTTATCCCACCCCCCCACCCAGTCACCAAGTCAGTCAAAAGTCACCCAATCAGTCATCCCACCCCCCCCCAGTCAGTCAGTTACCCCCCCAGGTCAGTCAGTTGCCTCCCCCCCCGTCAGTCAGTTACCCCCCGTCTCTCCCCCTTCTCTGTCTCTCCCCCCCTCTCTGTCTCTCCCCCCCTCTTTCTCTCTCCCCTCTCTGTCTCTCTCCCCTCTCTGTCTCTCTCCCCTCTCTGTCTCTCTCCCCTCTCTGTCTCTCCCCTCTCTGTCTCTATGTCTCTCCCCTCTCTGTCTCTCTGTCTCTCCCCTCTCTGTCTCTCCCCTCTCTTCCCTCTCTGTCTCTCCCCTCTCTGTCTCTCCCCTCTCTTCCCTCTCTGTCTCTCCCCTTTCTGTCTCTCTGTCTCTCCCCTCTCTGTCTCTCCCCTCTCTGTCTCTCGGTCTCTCCCCTTTCTGTCTCTCCCCTCTCTGTCTCTCCCATCTCTGTCTCTCTCCCTTCTCTGTCTCTCTCCCTTCTCTGTCTCTCTCCCCTCTCTGTCTCTGTCCTCTCTGTCTCTCTCCCCTCTCTGTCTCTCCGTCTCTCTCCCCTCTCTGTCTCTCTCTCTCCCCCTGTCTCTCTGTCTCTCTCCCCTCTCTGTCTCTCTCCCCTCTCTGTCTCTCTCCCCTCTCTGTCTCTCTGTCTCTGTCTCACACACTCTCTGTCTCACACTCTCGATCTGGATATCTTATTTACCCTGTATATCTTAACTGCCCTATACTACACCGAAATAACCTATACTGCTTTCTTCCAGATCTGACTCAAGCTTCACCCGGGAGACATCGGAATCCCCCCCAACCCAGAAGACAGGTAAGGAACACCTCCCCTCCAATGTATAACATTGCGGGAATGAGGGTACCTGGACATTGAGGGACTGCGGATCAGGTAAGATCCCAAGCGGGATTGCTGCTTTAAATATTGTGAAGCGGGGACGTCCAGATACTGGTTAAGGGGTTCAGGAAACTAGTCATTCACATCTGGCTTTTTTTTCTAGATCTGACATTTATTCACACAAACACACACACACATACTCAATCTCTCTCTCCCATACACACACACACACGTAACAAGGACCAATATATCACGTATAATGTAACACAATAAATAAACTTATGTCAAAAACGAATGTTCTTACTAGGAATTTATTCAATTTATTTTATTTATGTATTTTTTTAAAAGCGGGGGCGGGACTAGGGGTGGGGTTGTGGGTGGGGTTGGGGGCGGGACTAGGTGGCGAGTAGATTTTTTGGTTCGGCAAGTAGATTTTTGGGTGATTTGTCAAGCACTGTATATATATATATATATATATATATATCTATCTATATATTTTTGAAAACGTTTTATGTTAGCAGTGCTTATGGGCAATCAGATTGGTCCGTTGGTCCGTCACTCAGCCTCGGGCCAATCTGATTGGTCCCTTGGCACCCCCACCCCCGCACACCTCTCATTGGCCTGCTGCCTTCACTCACCACACCTACACCACTGCCACACTCTCCCAAGATTCACTGAGCTTTGGGAGCCATTTTGACACCTCACTGCCTGCTCTCACATCAGAAAATAAAATAACCCCACTGCTCATCCCCTGCCGAATACTCAGGTACAGTGTCTTCTTAGAAACAAACTATATGCCATTTTATGCTTTTGCACCCCACCCTCACGCAACACTCACCCCCGGCACCCAACACCGCACGGTAGCACGCCTCTTCGGACACCTCTGTTCACCGCCTCACCACCACCTCAACCCAATTTGTATGCCGCTCGGGACCACACACTGTACACTCTAACGTGGCCCCACACCTCACGATCAGAGCGTCTTCACTCCCTCCCTCACCACTTGCGAACACGCACACCATCTCTGGACCGCACACACTCCTCTGTACCACATCCCCAATGCCACGCCGGCACCCTCTCTGTCCCTCACACCTTACTGTGGACTCTGGAACATCTCACGTTCAACGCGCCTGCCACCCCACAACCTCTAGTACTCACACGACGCACGCCCTCTCGGTACCGCACGCACTCCTCTGTAGTCTGCCAGCACCCCTCACGTTCACCGCTTACCCACACCTCCGCTCACCTCAGCAATGCCATTCCGCCACCCTCTATGGCCCGCACACCCTAATGTCGACTCAGTTCACCTTCACTGCGCCTCCCACACACCAACCTCTGTTACTCACACGACGCACACCCTCTCGGAACTGCAGACGCACTCGGTCATATACCCTGCCACCACACATGTATCACCCCCCCTCCCCGTCAACCCTACCGCGGACACACCTCCCGTTCACCGCCTCACCCCGCCTCCCCTTCAACATCCCTTCCGTTCGCCGCCTCACCTCCCTCCCATTCACCGCCTCACCCCCCCTCCCGTTCACCGCCTCACCCCCCCTCCCGTTCGCCGCCTCACCCCCCTCTCATTCACCGCCTCATCCCCCCTTCCGTTCGCCGCCTCAACCCACCTCCCGTTCACCGCCTCAACCCCTCCCGTTTGCCGCCTCACCCCCCCTCCCGTTCGCCGCTTCACCCCCCCTCCCGTTCGCCGCCTCACCCCCCCTCCCGTTCGCTGCCCCTCCCGTTCACATCCCCTCCCGTACACCTCAAGACATCACTTTTCCCGACGCAAGAGCACCAAACCCCTGAGCAGCACATCTTCAAAGCCCCCTCCTTCCCCCCTCCCCCCCTTTCTTCCCCTCCCCTCCTCCCCCCCTTTCTCCCCCCCTCCTTACCCCCCTTCCCCCCCTCCTCCCCCCCTTCCAGGGGCCCCGGCCGGCGCTGCAAGTCATGCAGGTCTTCTCTGCGGGCCCGGCTCTCCCCGCAGCTGCAGGTCTCTCTGTCCCATGTGCTTTTAACGCTGGCGCACGCGGGAAACTGGGCCAAGCTTACTTCCGGCATGCTGACATCAGAGAGGTGCGCCGGCATTGGAAGCTCGGCGTGGGACAGAAAGAAGAGGCCTACAGCAGAGGGAGATCCGGGACCCGGCCACGAGAGTACTGGCAGCCGGCCAGGCTAGAGACCCAGCTTGCAGCACCGGCCGGGCCCCCCGCAGACACCTGGCTCGGGACACCTGTCCTGGCTATCCCCCCTGTGGGTGAACGTTCCTTGAAGGAGTCTATTACTCTGAAGCGTTGCTAACATTGCGAAGCAACGTTGAGATGTGAAGATTGTTACTGTTTGAGTGCTGTGGACAATTGGCTTAACCGTCAAACCCCCCATAAAGCACCAGGACATGTATAGGAGTGAGGAATTCATGTAATCACATTACTATCCTCTGTATCACAGGCATGGGAGGAGGAGGACAGCGACGAGGAAGAAGCAAGAAACAGCGCTTTACAGGTAAATGGGACACCTTCTCTGAGAAACCTTCCACTACCCATGTGGCATTACACCTCCACCGTAGGGGGTACTATGTCTGGGGAGGGTCTGTATAATGGATCCTGGGGAGGGGCATATAACGGAGTTCTGGGGAGGGGTATATAATGGGTACTGGGCCTGGTGAGGTGGGTATAACGGGTACTGGGCCTGGGTAGGGGTGTAGGGTATAACGGGTACTGGGCCTGGGGAGGGGTGTATAACTGGGTACTGGGCCTGGTGAGGTGGGTATAACGGTACTGGGCCTGGGGAGGGGTGTATAACTGGGTATTGGGCCTGGGGAGGTGGGTATAACAGGTACTGGCCCTGTGGAGGGCGGTATAATGGGGTATTGGGGAGGGGGTATAAGTGGCACAGGAACTCTAGCGATACAGAGTATCACTGTCCCTGGTTACAAACACTTCATGTCTCCTGCAGGTCAGCGGACGCACAAAGGTGGTGCCCTTTGTCCTAGAGGACGATGATGCGGACGACGAGGCGGACGACGAGGCAGATGACGAGGCAGACGACGAGGCAGACGACGAGGCGGACAACGAGGCGGGCTACGAGGCGGGCTACAAGGCGGGCAACGAGGCGGGCTACGAGACGGGCTATGAGGCAGACAGCGAGACGGGCTATGAGGCAGACAGCGAGACGGACAGCGAGGCGGACAGCGAGGCAGACAGCGAGGCGGAAAGCGAGGCAGACAGAGAGGCAGACAGCGAGGCGGACAGCGAGGCGGACAGCGAGGGGGACAGCGAGGCGGACAGCGAGGCGGACAGCGAGGCGGACAGCGAGGCGGGCAGCGAGGCGGACAGCGAGGCGGACAGCGAGACGGAAAGCGAGACGGACTTCAAGGCGGACGTCAAGTGGGTTGACGAGGTGGACAACAACGAAGGGGAATACGAGAGGTGTGGAGGGATGTGTTGCTTCCCCTTTCACAGGCTGGGGAGAAGATCCCAGGTGCAGGTAGCAGAGGGGCCAGGGCGTAGAAACAGGGGTATTCTAGGGGCCCTGAGAAGTTGGTTTGACCGCAGGAGAGGCAGATAAGATCAGGAAGGCTGCGGGAGGGGCAGGTACTAGAGGGAGATAGGGATATTGGTCATCAGAGGGTGAGAGAGAACAAGGAGCAGGGCCGGTGCACGGGTTTCATGCGCCCTAGGGGAAACTTAAAATTTGCGCCCCAGTTGTATAAAAATAATAATAAGATAAATAAAATAATAAAATAAACAGTGGCGTAGCTATCGGGGCTGCGACCGCATCCCAGCGCGACGCATAATAAAAATAAAAGGGCGCCAAAATACTGGATAAAAAAAGAAAAATAATTAAAAAAATATATAAATAAATAAAAAATAATAAGAGTAAAAAATTATAATTATTATTAATGCGCCCCTAAAACCTTTGCGCGCTAGGCGACCGCCTAATGGACGGCCGGCCCTGTGAGATATGCGGGAGGAAAGAGGGTGAATGGGATAGATATGCAGGGGGATGGGGGAGCAGGTGCGTTATACACAGGGGCACAAGGGCCCCATCACCCGCATCTCTATATACTGAGTGTGCCCCTGTGTATAATAACGCTGATCTGTGCTGCTCCATCTGATCTCACTGCGCAGTGATCCAGGGACCCTCCGATCGCCATTTAATGGGGTCAGGAAGGAATTTTTTTCCCCCATTGCACAGCAGGGGTTATGTTTCGCCTTCCTCTGGATCACAGCAACAAACTGCCCTTTGTGCATGAATTATCAGTGAGATCTTTATACACCCTGCATTGGTCTTCACCCCTTTGCTGCCGGAGGGGCCTGCAATGCATTGCTCTGCGTGTTACTATATCGCTCTGCAATGTGCTGCAGGCCCCTACCAGCAAAGAGATTAATTATTTCAATAAAATACTCTCTTTAATCCAACCTATGTGTAGTGTCTTTTCTATCCGTTGTATCTATTGCTAACAGCTCAGTGATTCTTCCCCAGGACGCTGCACTAGTGTCACGCTGCCAAGCCCGGGTGTGAGACAGGTTTATAGGGTCACATATACACTTCTGCCAAAACACACATGCAAACAGGAAGCCCCTCTGATCTGTCATATCTTTTATTACACAAAACGGTATCTAAAAGGGTAAAAAGAACATACATGGGATTCTGCTACAAATATCTCTCTAATTACAAACCAATTAGCAAATCATTCAGATTAGTCGAGCGAAAAGAAAGGGTTAAGTATCTCATGTACAGTATATGCAGTGCAGGCTGTTCTGCAGCATTACATGCAGGGAGCAACGTGTAGGGGATATAAGTAATGCTGATCTCAGAGCTGACCGGCTGACCTGCTCTACTGGCTGACCGGCTGACCTGCTCTACCGGCTGACCTGCTCTACCAGCTGACCTGCTCTAATGGCTGACCGGCTGACCTGCTCTACTGGCTGACCGGCTGACATGCTCTACCGGCTGACCTGCTCTACTAGCTGACCGGCTTCCCTTCTTTCAGCTAAATGACCTGAATTGTGGCCCCTATCTCCCAATTAAACGTGTTATTGGCATATTCTTGTTTGACTCGTTCTATACAGACATTTTCTATATATTTATTGTGGGATTTGATAACATCTGTAAGATCTCTCAGAATATCACATTCTGTACGTTTGTGCTGAAGATTTTACCATTCTCAATGTACTTAATATTAGTTTTTGGCTTCAATTATTTATATCGAGTCCAAAATACCTTTATACAGAATGCTGTTCCCTTTAGCCCACAAATGCTGCTTCATTAAAGCCCATGGGTGGCACTTTATGCATTCGCAGACTTTTAGGCAACATCCCTAATTTCCAAAAGTGGGATAAAATCTGTGCATTTTTAAATGGTTAATTTTTACATTTATCCATTGTGACAAAATATCAATTTTCTCACTCAGACTACTAAATCCCTCCCCAAATAAATCCGTTTCACATAAAAGTGTGTGCGCATCTCCTTCCGTCTAACTGGCACGTCATCCTTACGGGCGCCACTCCTTGTAACTCCACGCTGCCCTCCAGTGGTAAAAGAAATAAGATACATCTACTATACTCGTCTGGCAGCTGCTCCCGTATAATGTGGGTAACTCTGTATTAGGGGTCTTGGTTAGAGTATATTTTATACAAAACACACGTGCAAAAAGGAAGCCCCTCTGATCTGTCATATCTTTTATTACACAAAACGGTATCTAAAAAGGTAAAAAGAACATACATGGGATTCTGCTACAAATATCTCTCTAATTACAAACCAATTAGCAAATCATTCAGATTAGAGTCGAGCGAAAAGAAAGGGTTAAGTATCTCCTGTACAGTATATGCAGTGCGGGCTGTTCTGCGCATTACATGCAGGGGGCAACGTGTAGGGGATAAAAGGAATGCTGATCTCAGAGCTGACCAGCTGACCTGCTCCACTGGCTGACCGGCTGACCTGCTCTACCGGCTGACCGGCTGACCTACTCTACCGGCTGTCCGGCTCACCTGCTCTACTGGCTGACCGGCTGACCTGCTCTACCGGCTGACCTGCTCTACCGGCTGACCGGCTGACCTGCTCTACCGGCTGACCTGCTCTACCGGCTGACCGGCTGACCTGCTCTACTGGCTGACCTGCTGACCTGCTCTACCGGCTGACCGGCTTCCCTTCTTTCAGCTAAATGACCTGAATTGTGGCCCCTGTATCTCCCAATTAAACGTGTTATTGGCATATTCTTGTTTGACTCGTTCTATAAAGACATTTTCTATATATTTATTGTGGGATTTGATAACATCTGTAAGATCTCTCAGAATATCACATTCTGTACGTTTGTGCTGAAGATTTTTCCATTCTCAATTTACTTAATATTAGTTTTTGGCTTCAATTATTTATATCGAGTCCAAAATACCTTTATACAGAATGCTGTTCCCTTGAGCCCACAAATGCTGCTTCATTAAAGCCCACGGGTGGCACTTTATGCATTCTCAGACTTTTAGGCAACATTCCTAATTTCCAAAAGTGGGATAAAATCTGTGCATTTTTAAATGGTTAATTTTAACATTTATCCATTGTGTCAAAATATCAATTTTCTCACTCAGACTTCTAAATCCCTCCCCAAATATATCCGTTTCAAATAAAAGTGTGCGCTTCTCCTTCCGTCTAACTGGCACGTCGTCCGTATATTTTATACTTATGTCGGATAGATGAGAAATTAATATTCCTAACGGGTTATTGTGAGAGGCCTTAGATCTTATCCTATATGCACGCAGCCATCGCCTCTCTGACCTTGAACACGTACTTCAATCTGATTTTTTGAGACTTGAAACTGAATTTCCCAAAACAAACTGATTTTAAACACTGACAAGACTGTAACAATGGTATTTGGGACCAGAGCTAAATTGCTAAAGCTTCCAATGACAGAGCTTCAGATAAAAACCAACTCTAATACCATCCTAGCCCCTGTTACTTGTTTGAAATATCTGGGCATATAGTTCAACTCCCATTTAACATTTGGGTTGCACATTGATACCCTGACATCCAAATCCTATGCCAAACTTGGTATACTTTATAGGAACAAATCCTCCCTAAGGCCCTCATGCAGTAAGCAGCGATAAGCCACTTATCACCAGCTTATCGCCAAAAAAGCCTACAGCGATTCAGTAAGCCCACAGAAGCTGGCGATAAGAGCAAAAATTACCGGGTTTTTTTGCCGAAAAAAAAATAAAAATCGGCAGACGCGCGGTGATAAGCCACTTTTTGGCACTGATCGCCAGTTTTTCAAACACGCTCAATTCTATAAGCCCTGATCAGCTAATTGCGGCTGATCGCCACTTTAAAATTGCTGTTTCTTCTCCAAATTTTCCTGCCACAAAAGTTGGCAAGAAGGTGGGGTGAAGCTGCGATGAAAATAAAATGCACGTGTCCCGGAGCTGATATCCATTAATATCAGCGCCAGAGACCCCCGGCATGAATCTCATGCATAAAAAATGCATTTACCGGCAACTTCATTACCGCCAAGGCAATGAAGGGGTTATACAACCGTGCCAGGCTTATTGTGGGTAGCGGGGGTGGGTGAAGGTGGTATTTAGCCCTGGGTGGGTGTTTAGGCCTTGCGGGGGGGTTGCGGGATGACTTAACCTCTTCTTTACCTTAGCGGTTAATATCGCTAAGGTAATGAAGGGGTTAACCCCTCCCGCTACCCCCCACCCGGTAGGCCTAAACACCCTTCCTTGGGACCAATACCCCATTCACCCACCGCCACTACTCACAATAAACAAAAATACACATAACAGCCCCACTACCCACCTCCTAGGTCCCTAATAAACCATTACAATATTCATAAAACCATTATTTTTTTTACACACAGGATTAATACCGCAGTCCAGCAGGGGACCCCGGTAGTCCAGATGGGTATCCGTAGGTTCCACAGTTCACCCTGGGGGTGCCCACCAGTGTCTGGGGGACTTGGGTTGTCCCCGCTAGGCTCTGTGGGCCTCCAGGTGGTCCCCGCGGGTGTCCGTGGGCACCAACGGTGTCCACGCGTTTTTCTGGGAGCCTTCAGGTGGTTCCCACAGGTGTCTCGGGGCCCTGGGGTGATTCCCACGAGTGTCTGGGGGGCCCTTGGGTGGCCCCGTGGGTGGCTGAGACCCCCACAGCTGTGGGGCCACTGGTTCTTCCCCGCAGCTGTCCCCCGTGGTTCCTCAGGTGGTCCCTGTGGGAGTCTGGGGGTCCTTGGGTTGTCCCCGTGGGTCCCCGCTGGCCTGCTGTACCAATCCTGTATTTAAAAAAACAAAAACATGGCCTACATTTACATCAATACAGCTCCCCCACCCCACCAAACACATACAGTACAGTAATGGGCAAAATAACTATTATCAAGATACGTGGTCATCTCTCCCTCTTTACTATACAGACTTGCACAGACGATAGTTGCGGGCTGTGACTCCCAGACAGGCAGAAAGCTGCAGTGATACCCAGGGGGAGGTGGGGAGACCTCTGATCGCTTCCTCCTCTCCTGCAGCATCTCCTCCAGTGTATCATCCCATACAGGAGTCACATCATGGGGTGGGGGGGGAAGGATCCCATCCTATATTGCAGAGGAAGGATAGCAGTGCCTGTCCTACCCCTCCTTGTCACATGGGATTAGGGCTATGTTATTGAGTGAGGGGTTGTATGTTTGTATTAGTAGGGACAGGCAAGGCCGGAGTCAGATGGGGTCCTCCTGCCTCTGTCCTCCCTGTCTCCTGACCCTTCCTGTAGCCGGACATACAGAATATTGATAACAGAAGAGGAAATAAAACTAAGAGGTGCCGGCAGGAGAAGGCCGTGTCATATCTATTCTTATTACATTTATATCACGTTTTGTGCCTTGATCCTTCATTTAATTAACACAAAGAAAATATGAAACAGAGGCAGTTACAGGGGCAAACTCTCAGATATTCCCTTTATAATAACGCGCAAAGCAGCTCCTCCCCTAACTGCTCCTTTTATGTGTCATATCTCCTCCTCAGCCCCTAACACTGCCCCAATAAATGTGTGCATGCTGGGAGGAGGTGCTAAGACTACAGCTCCCAGCATGCTTTGAGCCGAAGAGACCTGATTTCTGTCCCCACCCCACAATCCTTCTGTTCTAACATTGAGATGCCTGATAACCAGACTTGTATGTATGTAGGTCTTTATTTATATAGCGCCATTAATGTGCATAGCGCTTCACAGTAATAACACACGTGACAATCATATACCGTAAATAACAAATAATACAAATAGCAGATGATGGGAATAAGTGCTTCAGACAAAAAGTAATATTTTGGAAGAGGAGCTCCGAAGAGCTTACAATCTAATTGGTAGGAAGAATGTACAGAGACAGTAGGAGGGCATTCTGGTAAGTGCATCTGCAGGGGGCCAAGCTTTATGTATCACTAGCTGAGAGACCCGGCGTTGCCCGGGATGTAATGTTCCCGCTCCTCTCTCTCTCCTCTCTCCTCCCCCCTCTCTCTGTTTGTCCCCCATTCACATCAATCCAGTCCCCCCCCTCCCTGCTTTACAGCTTCATGCAGTGTGTGTGCGTCAGTCACTGTGTGTGCGCGCGCGTCAGTGAGTCTGACGCAGAAACACAAACACACACTGACTGACGCACACACTGACTGTGTGTGCCTCAGTCAGTGTGTGCGTGCATGTGTGCGGCAGTCAGTGTTTGTGTGCGCGTCAGTCAGTGTGTGCGTGCGGCAGTCAGTCAGTCTATGTGTGTGCATGCGTCAGTCACTGTGTGGGGGTGTGTGTGCGCGCGTCAGTCAGTGTGTGCGTCAGTCGGTGTGTGTGCGTCAGTCGGTGTTTGTGTGTGTCAGTCGGTGTGTGTGTGTCAGTCGGTGTGTGTGTGTCAGTCAGTGTGTGTGTGTCAGTCAGTGTGTGTGTGCGCATCAGTCAGTGTGTGTGACAGTCAGTGTGTGTGTGTGTGTGCGCGCACGTCAGTTAGTGTGTGTGTGCGTCAGTCAGTGTGTGTGTCGGTCAGTCAGTGTGTGTGTCGGTCAGTCAGTGTGTGTGTCGGTCAGTCAGTGTGTGTGTCGGTCAGTCAGTGTGTGTGTGTGTGAGTCAGTGTGTGTGTCAGTCAGTGTGTGTGTGTCAGTCAGTGTGTGTATGTGAGTCAGTGTGTGTGTGTCAGTCAGTGTGTGTGTGTCAGTCAGTGTGTGTGTGTCAGTCAGTGTGTGTGTGTCAGTCAGTGTGTGTGTCAGTCAGTGTGTGTGTGTGTGTGTGTGTGTGCGCGTCAGTCAGTGTGTGTGTGTCAGTCAGTGTGTGTGTGTCAGTCAGTGTGTATGTCAGTCAGTGTGTGTGTGTGTGTGCGCGTCAGTTAGTGTGCGTGTGTGTGTGTGCGTCAGTCAGTGTGCGTGTGTGTGTGTGTGTGTCAGTAAGTGTGTGTGTCAGTCAGTGTGTGTGTGTGTGTCAGTCAGTCAGTCAGTGTGTGTGTGTGTGCGTGCGTCAGGGTGTGTGTGCGTGTGGCTGTCAGGGGTTGTGTGCGTGCGTCAGTGCGTGTGTGTGTGTGTGTCAGTCAGTGTGTGTGTGTGTGCGCGTGCGTCAGTCAGTGTGTGCATGCGTCAGTCAGTGTATGTGTGTGCGTGCGTCAGTCAGTGTGTGTGTGTGCGTGCGTGCGTCAGTCAGTGTTTGTGTGCGTGCGTCAGTCAGGGTGTGTGCGTGCGTCAGTCAGGGTGTGTCTGCGTGTGGCTGTCAGGGTTTGTGTGCGTGCGTCAGTCAAAGGGGTAGGGGTAGGGGGCGGGGGTGAAGGGCAGGGGTAGGGGGCGGGGGTGAAGGGCAGGGTGAGTCAGCGCGGGGGAGGGGAGGTGAGTCAGCGCCGGGGAGGGCAGGTGAGTCAGCGCCGGGGAGGTGAGTGAGCGCCGGGGAGGGGAGGTGAGTGAGGGGAGGTGAGTGAGGGGAGGTGAGTGAGCGCCGGGGAGGGAGGTGAGTGGAGCACCGGGGAGGTGATGTGAGTGGCGCGCCGGGGAGGGGAGTGGAGTCAGCGCCAGGGAGGGGAGTCTGCACCGGGGACGTGAGTGAGTGCCGGGGAGGGGAGGTGAGTGAGCGCCGGGGAGGGGAGGTGAGTGAGGGGAGGTGAGTGAGTGCCGGGGAGGGAGGTGAGTGGAGCGCCGGGGAGGTGATGTGAGTGGAGCGCCGGGGAGGGGAGCACCGGGGAGGGGAGTCAGGGGAGGGGAGGTGAGTCAGGGGAGGGGAGGTGAGTCAGCGGCGGGGAGGTGAGTCAGCGCCGGGGAGGTGAATGAGCGGCGGGGAGGGAGGTGAGTGTGATGGGGGGGTAGGAGGTGTGAGTGTATACCCGGCGTTGGCCGGAGGCAGGGAGGGTTTGGCGTGAAAGGCAGGGGGAGTGAGCGCCGGGGAGGGGGAGGTGCGTCAGCGCCGGGGAGGGAGGTGAGTGTGATGGGGGGGAGGAGAGGTGTGTGTGTGTGCATACCCGGCGTTGCCCGGAGGCAGGGGGGGGGCGTCAAAGGCAGGGGGGGGGGGGCGTCAAAGGCATGGATTCCTCCCCCTGCATTTCCTCACCTGGCAGCATGCCGCGCTCCTCGGGCTGCCACTGGTTCTCTCCCCCCTCGTGGCCTCCGCTGACTCCCGGTGGCACAAAGGAGGTATTAACTCCCTGCCGCCCACCTCCTGCTCCTCAGGGATGTTGAGCCGTAGAGAGCGTGCTCTGGGAGGTGGGGGGGAAAGAAGTGGGGGGGGGGGAGAAGTGGGGGGTGGGAAGTGGGGGATGGGAAGTGGGGGGGGGGGGAGTGGGGGAACGACACACACGCGACACCTACCTGTACTTCCGGGCGCCGCCATCTTCTCACTCGGCGCCGCGAGGGAGGAAGGGGGTCCTTCCGGGCGCCGCCATCTTAGGTGCCGCGAGGCAGCCTGCCTGTTCCCCCGCTGGGGAGGGAGGTGAGTTGGAGCGCAGGCGGGGAGGGAGAGAGGTGAGTTGGAGCGCCGAGGGGGAGAGGTGAGTTGGAGAGAGACCCGGCGTTGCCCGTGAGTTAAATTTCCCGCTCCCTTCTCTCTCCCTCTTTCTCCGTTCTCCCCAGAGGGGAGGGACGAACAGTGGACAGGAGGGGGGGACAAACAGTGGACAGGAGGGGGGGGACGAACAGTGGACAGGAGGGGGGGGACGAACAGTGGACAGGAGGGGGGGGGGGACGAACAGTGGACAGGAGGGGGGGACGAACAGTGGACAGGAGGGGGGGGGGACAGTGGACAGGAGGGGGGGGCGGACAGTGGACAGGTGGGGGGGATGGACAGTGGACAGGAGGGGGGGGACAGTGGACAGGGGGGGACAATGGACAGGGGGGGGGACAGTGGACAGGAGGGGGGGACAGTGGACAGGAGGGGGGCAGTGGACAGGGGGGGGGGAAGTGGACAGGAGGGGGTGCAGTGGACAGGAGGGGGGTGCAGTGGACAGGAGGGGGGGGGCAGTGGACAGGAGGGGGGGTAGTGGACAGGAGGGGGGGGCAGTGGACAGGAGGGGGGGGCAGTGGACAGGAGGGGGGGGCAGTGGAAAGGAGGGCGGGGCAGTGGACAGGAGGGGGGGGGCAGTGGACAGGAGGGGGCAGGGCAGTGGACAGGAGGGGGCAGGGCAGTGGACAGGAGGGGGGGGCAGTGGACAAGAGGGGGGGCAGTGGACAGGAGGGGGTTAGTGGACAGGAGGGGGGGGCAGTGGACAGGAGGGGGGGGCAGTGGGCAGGAGGGGGGGCAGTGGACAGGAGGGGGGGCAGTTGACAGGAGGGGGGGGCAGTTGACAGGAGGGGGGGCAGTGGACAGGGGGGGGCAGTGGACAGGAGGGGGAGGCAGTGGACAGGAGGGGGGCAGTGGACAGGTGGGGGGGGGGGGGCAGTGGACAGGAGGGGGGGGACAGTGTCGCACACACTCAGTCACACACACTCACACTCACACACACACAGTCACACACACACAGACACACACAAATTCACACACACACACGTGTCTCAGTCCCGTGATGCGCCCTTTCTCAGTTCCGTGCGGCGCCGCAGGTGGGGGGGAGGTGGGTGAGCGACACACACGCGACACCTACCTGTACTTCCGGGTGCCGCCATCTTCTCATTCGGCGCCGCGAGGGAGGAAGGGGGTCCTTCGGCCGCCGCCGTCTTAGGCACCGCGAGGGAGGAAGGGGGTCCTTCCGGCCGCCGCCATCTTACGCGCCGCGAGGCAGCTGCAGCCTGCCTGGCCGCTGCCTGTTCCCCCGCTGGGAGGGAGAGGTGAGCGGAGGGAGGGAGAGGTGAGCGGAGGGAGGGAGAGCGGAGGGAGGGAGAGCGGAGGGAGGGAGAGGTGAGCGGAGAGAGGGAGAGGTGAGCGGAGGGAGGGAGAGGTGAGCGGAGGGAAGGAGAGGGGAGAGGTGAGCGGAGGGAGGGAGAGGGGGAGAGGTGAGCGGAGGGAGAGGTGAGCGGAGGGAGAGGTGAGCGGAGGGGGGGAGGGGAGAGGTGAGCGGAGGGAGGGAGAGGTGAGCGGATTGAGAGGTGGAGGGAGGGAGGGAGAGGTGAGCGGAGGGAGAGGTGAGCGGAGGGAGGGGAGAGGTGTGTGTGTGTGTGTAGGGGTGTATGTGATAGAGCAAGAGAGCGAGAGAGAGAGATAGCGGCACAGAGTATCGTTCCTATATATATTCACACCTACAGTATACACACACACATGTTCCTGCTCCTAAAAAACTGCAGGAACGGAGTACCAACAGGTTCCTGCTCCTAAAATACAAACGCACAATCAGTTATATTCACACACACCCACTAAAATACACACAGATTGATACTCTTGTAGAAGCACAGACACACACTACTATATATATATATATACAGTGTTCGACAAACCTATACATTTGCTCGCCCCGGGCGAGTGGATTTAACCCCCAGGCGAGAAAATATTGGCCCAAGCAGCACACGTTTGGTACTAGGTGGCGTGTAGATTTTTTGGTGATTTGTCAACCATTGTTTTATATATATACTAGCTGAGAGACCCGGCGTTGCCCGGGATGTAAATGCGTAATAGGTAGTATTATTTATAAATGGTGGAACAATAGGTGATTATGGGTAGTGAGTGCTGGCTGTGGGTCGGGGTCCTGCTAGGGTGTGAGGCGGCGGGTGTGTGGCGAGTGCGGGTGACAGCTGGTCAGTGATATTGTTGCGTAGGGGCAGGATGCGGCAGGTGTGTGTCGAGTGTGTGGGGTGGGTGAGAGGCGGCGGGTGTGTGTCGAGTGTGGCAGGTCTGTTTAGTGCGTGCGGCGGCTGTGTGGCGCGGGGATGTGAGCGGTGGGCGGGTGAAAGGCAGAAGTGCGGGTGGGCGAAAGGCAGAGGCGGGAGGGCGGACGAAAGGCGTTGAAGAAGGGGAGGTGAGGTCGGAGGGGTGGTGGGGGGTGGTGAGGGGAGGTGAAGGGGAGGTGAGGATGGGTGGTGAGGGGGGGGTGGTGGGGGATGGTGAGGGGGGGCGGAGGGGAGGTGAAGGGGGGGTGAGGGGAGGTGAAGGGGGGGTGACGGGAGGTGGAGGGGGTTGCCGGGAGGTGAAGGGAAGGGGGGGGGGGGGTGACAGGAGGTGAAGGGAGGGGGGGGGGTGACAGGAGGGGGGTGACAGGAGGCGAAGGGGGGGGTGGTGACAGGAGGTGAAGGGAGGAAGGGAAGGGGGAGGTGGAGGAGAGGAAGGGGGAAGAGGGGAAGGGGGGAGGAGAAGGGGGGAGGGGGGGAGGTGGGGGAAAGGGTGAAGGGGGGGAGGTAAGGGTGAAGGGGGAAAGGGGGTAAAGGTGGGGGAGGGGAAAAGGGGGAGGAGGGAAAGGGGGGAAAGGGGGGGTGGAGGGGGGGAAAAGGGGAGAGGGGGGATGGGGAAAGGGGGAGGTGGAGGAGGGGAAGTGAGGAGGGTAAGGGGGGAGGTGAGGAGGGTAAGGGGGGAGGTGAGGAGGGGATGGGGGAGGTGGAGGAGGGGAAGGGGGGGGGAGGTGGAGGAGGGGGGAGGTGGAGGAGGGGGGGAGGTGGAGGAGGGGGGAGGTGGAGGAGGGGAAGGGGGAGATGGAGGAGGGGAAGGGGGGAGATGGAGGAGGGGAAGGGGGGAGGTGGTGGGAAGAGGGGGGAGGGGTGGGAAGGGGGGAAGAGGGGGGAGGTGGTGGGAAGGGGGGAGGTGGTGGGAAGGGGGGAGGAGGGAAGGGGGGGGGTGGTGGGAAGGGGGGAGGTGGTGGGAAGGGGGAGGAGGTGGTGGGAAGGGGGGGGAGGTGGGAAGGGGGGGAGGTGGTGGGAAGGGGGGGAGGTGGTGGGAAGGGGGGGGCGGTGGAAAGGGGGTGGGGCGGTGGAAAGGGGGGGGGGGCGGTGGAAAGGGGGGGGAGGTGGTGGGAAGAGGGGGAAGGTGGTGGGAAGGGGGGAAGGTGGTGGGAGGTTGTAAGGGGGAGTGAAGGGGGGTGAAGGTGGGGTGGAGGGGAGGTGAAGGGGGGGGTGGAGGGGAGGTTAAGGGGGGGGTGGAGGGGAGGTTAAGGGGGGGTGGAAGGGAGGGGAAGTGTAGTGAGGGGTGGGTGAGGGGAGGTGGAGGGGAGGTGGAGGGGGGGTGGAGGGGATGTGGAAGGGAGGGGAAGTGTAGTGAGGGGTGGGTGAGGGGAGGTGAAGGTGAGTATTTGTTGTAAAGGTTGGATAATAATATTGAAAAGAAAGATGGAAGAAAATGTAATACGATGTTGTATAAAAATGGTTTATTGTAACCACACCACAGTACAATGTATATTTTTGTGCCATAAGTGATGTAAAAATGTGAGGCGTGTGTCCTGCTAGGGTGTGAGGCAGCGGGGTGGCGCGTGGGTTGTGAGTGCTGTCTGCGAGTGGGGGTCCTGCTAGGGTGTGAGGCGGCGGGTGGTGCGTGGGTTGTGAGTGCTGTCTGTGAGTGTGGGTCCTGCTAGGGTGTGAGGCGGTGGGTGGCGCGTGGGTTGTGAGTGCTGTCTGTGAGTGGGGGTCCTGCTAGGGTGTGAGGCGGCGGGTGGCGCGTGGGTTGTGAGTGCTGTCTGTGAGTGGGGATCCTGCTAGGGTGTGAGGCGGCGGGTGGCGCGTGGGTTGTGAGTGCTGTCTGTGCGTGGGGGTCCTGCTAGGGTGTGAGGCGGTGGGACAGTGATGTCGGTGCGTAGGGGCGGGAGGCAGCAGGTGTGTGTGGCGGCAGGTATGTGTCGAGTGTGGCGGGTGTCTGTTGAGTGCGTGCAGCGGCTGTGAGGCGGTGGGTGAAAGGCAGAGGCGGCCGGAGTAAGGGCGGATGAAAGGCAGAGGCGGGGGTGGGGAGGCGGTAAGGCGGGCAGGAAGGCGAAGGGCGGCGGGAAGGGGAGGAGGGGGTGGTGGAGGGGGGCAAGGGGTGGAGGAGGGGGGCAAGGGGTGGAGGAGGGGGGCAAGGGGTGGAGGAGGGGGGAAGGGTTAGAGGAGGGGGGAAGGGTTAGAGGAGGGGGGAAGGGTTAGAGGAGCGGGAAGGGTTAGAGGAGCGGGGGGGGGGAAGGGTTAGAGGAGCGGGGGGGGGAAAGGGTTAGAGGAGGGGGGGAAGGGGTGGGAGGGGGTGGGAGGGGAGGGGGGTGGAGGGGAGAGGGGTGCAGGGGTGGAGGGGAGGGGGGGGTGGAGGGGAGCGGAGGGGGGGGTGGAGGGGAGCGGAGGGGGGGGAAAGGGGAGTGGAGGGGGGGGAAAGGGAGCGGAGGGGGGGGAAAGGGGAGCGGAGGGGGGGAAAGGGGAGCGGAGGGGGGGAAAGGGGAGCGGGGGGGGAAAGGGGAGCGGAGGGGGGGAAAGGGGAGCGGAGGGGGGGGAAAGGGGAGCGGAGGGGGGGGAAAGGGGAGCGGAGGGGGGGGAAAGGGGAGCGGAGGGGGGAGGCGGTGGGAAGGGGTGGGGAGGCGGTGGGAAGGGGGGGGGAGTTGGTGGGAAGGGGGGGGGAGGCGGTGGGAAGGAGGGGGGGGAGGCGGTGGGAAGGGGGGGGAGGCGGTGGGAAGGGGGTGGGGAGGCGGTGGGAAGGGGGTGGGGAGGCGGTGGGAAGGGAGGCGGTGGAAGGGGGGGGGCGGTGGGAAGGGGGGGGGCGGTGTGAAGGGGGGAGGGGAGGCGGTGGGAAGGGGGGGGGAGGCGGTGGGAAGGGGGGGGAGGCGGTGGGAAGGGGGGAGGGGAGGCGGTGGGAAGGGGGAGGGGAGGCGGTGGGAAGGGGGAGGGGAGGCGGTGGGAAGGGGGAGGGGGGGGCAGTGGACAGGAAGGGGGGGCAGTGGACAGGAAGGGGGGGCAGTGGACAGGAGGGGGGGGGCAGTGGACAGGAGGGGGATGCAGTGGACAGGAGGGGGGGGCAGTGGACAGGAGGGGGGGGCAGTGGACAGGAGGGGGGGGCAGTGGACAGGAGGGGGGGCAGTGGACAGGAGGGGGGGGCAGTGGACAGGAGGGGGGGGCAGTGGACAGGAGGGGGGGGCAGTGGACAGGAGGGGGGGGCAGTGGACAGGAGGGGGGGGCAGTGGACAGGAGGGGGGGGCAGTGGACAGGAGGGGGGGGCAGTGGACAGGAGGGGGGGGCAGTGGACAGGAGGGGGGGGCAGTGGACAGGAGGGGGGGGGCAGTGGACAGGAGGGGGGGCAGTGGACAGGAGGGGGGGGCAGTGGACAGTAGGGGGGGCAGTGGACAGGAGGGGGGGCAGTGGACAGGAGGGGGGGCAGTGGACAGTGGACAGGAGGGGGTGGACAGTGGACAGGAGGGGGGGGCAGTGGACAGTGGACAGGAGGGGGTGGACAGTGGACAGGAGGGGGGGGCAGTGGACAGGAGGGGGGGCAGTGGACAGGAGGGGGGGGGCAGTGGACAGGAGAGGGGGGGCAGTGGACAGGAGAGGGGGGGCAGTGGACAGGAGAGGGGGGGCAGTGGACAGGAGAGGGGGGGCAGTGGACACGAGAGGGGGGGCAGTGGACAGGAGAGGGGGGGCAGTGGACAGGAGAGGGGGGGCAGTGGACAGGAGAGGGGGGGCAGTGGACAGGAGGGGGGGCTGTGGACAGGAGAGGGGGGCAGTGGACAGGAGAGGGGGGGCAGTGGACAGGAGAGGGGGGCAGTGGACAGGAGGGGTGGGGCTGTGGACAGGAGGGGGGGGGCTGTGGACAGGAGGGGGGGGGGCAGTGGACAGGAGGAGGGGGGGCAGTGGACAGGAGGAGGGGGGGCAGTGGACAGGAGGGGGGCAGTGGACAGGAGGGGGGGCAGTGGACAGGAGGGGGGGGCAGTGTCACACACACACACACACACACACACGCGCGACACCTACCTGTACTTCCGGCCGCCGCCATCTTCTCACTCGGCGCCGCGAGGGAGGAAGGGGGTCCGCCATCTTACGCGCCGCGTGGCAGCCTGTTCCCACGCCGGGGAGGGAGCTGAGTGGAGCGGGAGGGAATGGAGCGGGAGGGAATGGAGCGGGAGGGAATGGAGCGGGAGGGAATGGAGCGGGAGGGATGTGAGTGGAGCGGG
>NC_134501.1:35940680-35960118 GCF_040206685.1 Ascaphus truei | reverse complement strand
AACAACCTATATTGAATATAATGGCACTTAATGTTGTATAAGTGCATGATGGTGGAAAAGAATCGAGGATCTAAAGGAGGATATTTGCAGTGAAGCATCCAGGGTTGCAGGGATCCGAGCCATATATGAATGAAAAGCTAGCTAGCCTTCAGAAATGAGGCTAGATCGAAATCAATGTTAAGACCTCCTGGGGTTAATGTTTTGAGGGTGTATATCCAATAACTTTCACACCTGGATATTAAATTAATCTCGTCCCCCCCTCTCCAATTTTGTTTGGGGCAGTCAATACCCCTTACATATCAACCCCTCTGGGTTTTGATTGTGCTTGATTTTGAAATGATTGGAGACAGTATGTGTCTCCAAACCTCAAACCTATAGATATGTTCTGCGAATCGTCACTTCAACGGTCTAATTGTTCGCCCTACATATTGTAGCCCGCAAGGGCATTCTAACAGGTAGACCGTGAAAGAACTCTTGCAGTTTATAAAGGACTTGATTGGAAATATTGCCCCAGTTATATTAGATTTTAAATCTCTACATTTGGAGCTATATTTACAAACGATACACTTATTGCATGTAAAAAAGCCATTGAGTTCTCTCAATCAAGTGGTATTATGCTCTTTGCTGCATTAAGTGGACAACTTGGAGCTAGCTGAAAGTTTAAGATTGTCCACCTTATAGATTATTTGTGGACGCTTGGGGGAGTATCGTACTCAGTGTTTTGTCACCTTGTACAATTCCCCAATGTTTGTTGATAATTTTAGTTATTTTGGGAGCCATGTCATTATACTTAGTGATAAATGGAACAAATTCAGAACCTATAGATGATGCCCCATTTCTCTTTTTGTCACTATTCATAAATATAAGATCTTCTCCTTTTATAATTCTTATTGTTTCTAATGCCCTAGTCACTTTGGTGAACTATAATCTCTATCGACAAATGTATTCCTTAGGTCATCAGCTTGTTTATTAAACACTTCTACAAGAGCAGTTACGTTTTGTTCTTAAAAACTGGCCCTGAGGTATATTGTTGATCCATCTTGGATTGTGATGACTAGACGCTAGAAGGTATGTGTTTGCGTCTACTTTTTCGTAGAGATTTTAGTTTCAATTACTTCCATCTCTATAAACAAAGTCAGGTCTAGGAAGTCGATAGAGGATGGGCTGGTGTTGAATGTGAATTTAAGATTCCAGTTATTGGTGTTGAGATATTGCTGGAATTTTCCTAAATCTTCCTCAGTTTCCCCCCCCCCCCCCCCCCCAGATACACAGCACATCGTCGATATAACGTTTCCATAGCACCAGGTCCGCCCCATGTGGCTTGCGGGATAGGATATCCCACATACCCATGAAGATGTTCGCATAGCTAGGGGCGAACCTGCACCCATTGGCCGTGCAGCATACCTGGATGAAATAGCGGTTGTCATAGCTAAAGAAATTGTGAGTGAGGATGTATCTTATTCCTTCCAATATAAACTGTTTGAAAACTGATCCTAGGCTCTCATCTTTATCCAATACCCTCTTAATTGCTCCGATACCCAACTCATGGTCTATAATGGTATATAATGCGGTCACGTCACACGTGACCCATATATAGTGGTCTTCCATTTCAAATCTTTTATGATATTTAGAACATGCGTTGTATCGCGGAGATAAGAGGGAATTTGAGATACATAATTTTTTTGAGTGAAATCTATCAATTGTGAAAGGTTGAATGCTTGTGCATTGATGAATCTGAATTTTTTTTATTGATTAGGATAGAATAATTGTGAGCTTTTTAGAAAACCTTAAACAGTATGCTGCTGTTTTCATATTCAATACTTTTTTACATACAGTACACTTGCACGTTTAATTAACTCACTGTATTTATTCTACAGCACTGATTTTTATTTGGGGGGTGTGGGGTTCAAAACATTATGATAATCAGTTGAAAATATTTCATTGGAACTAATAATCCAGCATAAAGACCTCTCCCCCCCCCCCTCCCTTCCCCCATATACGGCCAAACCATTCATTTGTAATGGGCGGCTTTGTGGCTTAGTTTAATAGTTTAATCTACCTGAGCGTGTCTCTCATATTTATGCGGATGCGTGTATGCCTCATTGGAACCTTGTTGAAACGCAGACAGTATGCGTGTTATCACATTTAGGCGCATGCGTGTATGTGAACAAGAGACAACACACATCCCCCTCCGAGCCATTCATTAAAATTCTTGTAGGCTGATAAGCCCTTACTGTGGAACGAATCCTCCCCCAAACACATTCATTCGTACACAACGGTAATGCAACCGCTTATCAACAACATCCACCCCCCCCCCCCCCCCCCGCCGAGCCATTCATGAAAATTCTTGTAGCCTTCTTGAGGGACAGACTGTTTTTAACCAACCATTATGTGCAATGTTATACTGATACCAGTGGTTGCTGGTACAACGAGGCCCAAAGTATTTAACCAGCATTGTATCTGTGAAATTTTGTTGTCCTCTCTTGTACATATTCTGTATTCTCATGCTGAGATCCTTTGAGATCTTTTTTAAATCGGCATCGCTCCGTTTTAGAAAGAAATACAAGCACAAAATGTATAGTCGATGTGTATACAATGTGCAGTGAATCAACAAAATGGTGTATTTATACTTTAACTAGCTGAGAGACCCGGTGTTGCCCAGAAAGTAAATAGATAAAATAAATTGATGTTTAAAATAAAAAGTATAAGAATTCAATATTACATACGTTTTTGATCCACTTTGAGCAAAGATATATAAGTAACTAGCTGAGAGCCCCCGGCGTTGCCCGGGATGTTTGTGGTGTGGGGGTGGCATTTGGGTGGGGAGTGGGTCCACGCAGCCCATGGCGGTGTGCGGTGGTACTGCTGCTGTGGCTGTACTGATGGTGATTGTATCGGTGTGCTGATTTGGGAGGGTTTGTTGCTGATGTGGGGGTGCGGATGTGGGTGTGCCGATGGGGGAGGTGCGAAGGTTGCCAATGTGTGGGTGCTGATGGTGTTGATGGGGGCTGGGAATGGTGGGGAGCCGAGAATGCCAGTGTGCTGGGGGGGGCATGGGATACCGGTGTGCTGATGTGGTGGTGCTGGGGATAGTGTGTGTGTGTGTATACATGTTTGTGTGTATACATTGTATGTGTGTGTGTATAAGTGTGTGTGTGTATGTCTACGTGTGTGTATACATGTTTGTGTGTATACATTGTATGTGTGTGTGTGTATAAGTGTGTGTGTGTGTCTACGTGCGTGTGTGTGTGTCTACGTGCGTGTGAGTGTGTCTACGTGCGTGTGAGTGGTGTCTCCGTGCGTGTGAGTGTGTCTCCGTGTGCGTGTGAGTGTGAGTGTTGTCTCTGTGCGTGTGAGTGTGTCTCCGTGCGTGTGAGTGTGTCTCCGTGCGTGTGAGTGTGTCTCCGTGCGTGTGAGTGTCTACGTGCGTGTCTACGTGCGTGTGCGTGTTTTACGTGCGTGTGCGTGTCTACGTGCGTGCGTGTCTACGTGCGTGTGCGTGTATACTGTGTCTACGTGTGTGTGTGTATATGTGTGTGTGTATACATGTGACGTGTGTGTATACGTGTGTCTGTATAGGTGTGTGTCTACATGTGTGTCTACGTGTGTGTGTGTATATGTCTACGTGTGTGTGTGTGTGTGTGTGTATATGTCTACGTGTGTGTGTGTCTTATGTATAGAGATATATATATAGTGTGTGTGTGTGTGTGTGTGTGTGTGTACGGAGGGATCAGGCTGGAGATGAAGGGATTTGTGGGGGGGGGGAGCTGCACAGAGGGCATGTGGAGGGGGAGGGGGAAGCTGCAGGGAGAGCAGCACGGGGCATGTGGAGGGGGGGAGAGCAGCACGGGGCATGTGGAGGGGGGGGGAGAGCACGCACGGGGCATGTGGAGGGGGGGGTGAGCAGCACGGGGCATGTGGGAGGGGGGGGTGAGCAGCACGGGGCATGTGGAGGGGGGGGGTGAGCAGCACGGGGCATGTGGAGGGGGGGGTGGTGAGCAGCACGGGGCATGTGTGGGGGTCCCTCCTGCAAGGCTGGCGGGAGCCCCCCCCCCCCCACTGGCCCTCCGCCTCGAGGTGAGGCGGGTGACGAGGAGCGTTGCAGCGCGGCGCCGTGTAGGCTGGGATTTGCTGTGAGGGGGGGGTGGGAGAGGTGAGGCGGGTGCCGAGGAGCGTGCGGCGAGGCCCCGTGGGTATGCTACCTCACCCCATCCGGCCGCTGCCTCACCCATCCCGACCGCTCCCACGTGATGTGAGGCGGGAGGCAAGCGTGTTGTGGCCCCCTCGCTGACTGTAGCGGCGCCGGGGTGTGAGCTGGGGGGGGGGGGGTGAGCTTGTGGGGTACGGGAGGGTTAAAAAGAGGAGGGGTGTGTGGGGGGGGAAGAGGAGTGGGGGAGGGTGAAAAGAGATGGGAGGGGAGGGGGGGTGAAGAGATGGGAGGGGGGGGTGAAAAGAGATGGGAGGGATGGAGGGGGGGTGAAAAGAGATGGGAGGGGGGGTGAAAAGAGATGGGAGGGGGGGGTGAAAAGAGATGGGAGGGGGGGTGAAAAGAGATGGATGGGAGGGGGAGGGGTGAAGAGATGGGATGGGAGGGGGGGGGTGAAAAGAGATGGGAGTGGAGGGGGGGTGAAAAGAGATGGGAGTGGAGGGGGGTGAAAAGAGATGGGAGTGGAGGGGGGTGAAAAGAGATGGAGTGGAGGGGGGGTGAAAAGAGATGGGAGGGGGGGTGAAAAGAGATGGGAGGGGGGGGTGAAAAGAGATGGGAAGGGGGGGTGAAAAGAGATGGGAGGGTAGGGGGGGGGGTGAGTGAAGTATTTGTGCAAACTTTAAGAGGGAGTGTTAAGAAAATTGTTATTATGTACTTGGAGACTGATGAAAACTTATGTAACGGCCTGGACCCCCCCTTGTCTGACCCCACCCAATCTCACATTGGCCAGTGTGGTCTAACCGGTCCCCATTACAAGGTCGTGTGTGGTGGTGCACCTGCAAGTAACAGGACTCCTGAGTCTCCCGCTTGGTGTTATAAGAGGATATCATCAGGACAGGTATCTGAGGTAGTGGGTACGAGTCCAACTTACTTCACGTGCAGCGCCTCCACCTCATCAGGATCTATGCTTCCGCAGGGAGATTGTCCTGGTGAGGAACTCCTTCTCGGTGGTGACTGCCACTGTTGAGTAATCTCACACTTACACAGTGGGGGTTTCTTTGAACAAGGCATCTTTATTATAGACTTGGATGTAGTCAGACTGCCCCATGCAGCTGCCGGCTCTAGCCGCACATCTTTCCGTGCTGTCCCTTTGCCAGGTACGCCCTCCCGTATTGAAGTGGGATTCCCTTTCTCCTAGGGAGATCACAACTGTGCCAGGTCCCTGGACACAGTGTGGCTTAGACAGACTTGATTGGTCACTCTGCTACCGCTAGTTACAGCACTAGGGTCACAAAAGTATTCCTCCGAATCCCTTATGCAGGAAGATACATTCTACCAGATGCTTTCTCTGCCAACCTTTCAACAACACTAACTGACAGTGTTGTGCCCTTTATACCTCAGGGGGCAGGCGCATCTCTGATGTCACTATCCAGGGACTCAAGAGCATACAGCCAGCTCCTTCCTTACACAGAGCACCACACCAGGGTGTGAGGGAAAACCTCCATAACTACTGTTGGCAGACCTGTACTTACCATGACTTACTGCCAACAGGGAAGATGTACGCAGTCATTATTATGCATGGCTACACTTAGTTTTGAGGTAAGGTGTGGTGTGGATGAGGGTAAGCTGAGGGAGTGGAGCGCTGAGGAAACGCAGACGGACATCAATAATGGGCGTGCCGCAGCGCAGACGGAACGGCGTTGATGCAGAGAAATGGTTTACATTTTATTGAGTGGTGAGCTGGGTGAAGGAAGGCTTTTATTATTTAACAAATGTTCAAAGATGGCAGGGAGTGTTCTGGCCAAAGGCGGATATTTGGTTTGTAGCTGTGTGGGAAGGCGGACATGTTTGTGAACTGTCAAATGTTTATTAGGTGAAGGTGGGGACGGGAAGGCGTACATTTTGAAAAAGCTCATTTTGGAAAGGCTGAAATGTAACAGTAGCGGGCGGGGGAGGCGCGGACGTGCGGAGCGCAGACGGAACGGCGTTGATGTGGAGGAGAATGTTTATATTTTATTGAGTGATAAGCTGGGGTGAAGGAAGGCTTTTATTATTTCAGAAAGGTTGTAAGGTGGCAGGGGAGTGTTCAGCGTGTTAAGGGGCCAAAGGCGGAAAATTTTTTTGTAGCTGCGCGGAAATGCGGACATTTTGTGAACTGTAAAATTTGTATTAGGTGAAGGTGATATACCCGTTCTTTCCCGGGATGTAAAGAAAAAGGATGTTGTTGAAAAAAAGTTTGTTTGTAAACAAACTGTACAATGAACATGTAGTTTAGCAAATATGAACAAAGTGCATGTTTATTGTAATGGTTGTTTATAAAGAAAATTTTTAGTAGTTCCAAGATATAAAAACAAACCACAACACTACAATGCCTGAGTAATAATAATGTAGGCCAACTACACACTGACTGAGAAAGTTCTGATTGGTCAAATGTGAATAAGGGGCGGAGCCGAAAATTATAGTAGGCATGAAATGACAGTGAGGAGATTCTCACAGCAGCCATTTTGTGTAAAGGCAGATTAATTCCTACATACAGGTGCAAAACATGTTTTTTTTATTCCCTTTTCAGTGAAGCAAATAAATAACAATATGTTTAGGCATTAAATGACAGTGAGGAGATACTCACAGCAGCCACTTAATATTGTAAAATGTAGATTCCAACTTATCCCTTTAAGAGGTGTAACATTCATCTAATATGGATCTCATGTGATATTAAATATCCCCCAAAAATATACTCTTCAAAAGAATCACTTATTTATATTAATATTGGTCATCTCAAGTAATATCATCTGATAATTAATTAGTTAATTAGACAGGGGTGATAGTCTGAGGTGGGTTAAATTAGACAGGGTGGGTGAAGCAAGCTGCGCGGCTACAGGGAGTGTCGGGCGGCCATGTGATTTTTGTGCAAACTTAAGGGAGAGTGCAGGCTATGGCGGCCGTTGTGTGAAGCAAGCTGTGCGGCTACAGGGAGTGTCGGGCGGCCGTGTGTGCGGAGCTGAAGAGGACGGAGGTGCATTTTTTAAAGTTAAGGGAGAACACCGTTTTTATTAGGTGAAGAAGCATGGTCTCAGGTGTGTGTGTGTGTACACAGGGGTGACAGTGAGTGTGTGTGAAGCATGGTCTCAGGTGTGTGTGTACACAGGGGTGACAGTGAGTGTGTGTGTAGACAGAGGTGACAGTGTGAGATGGATGAAACTTACCAAGGACTCTGCAGGGGTTCTCTGGGGGTATGGTGTGTCAGTGAGAGTGTGCGACAGTGAAGTAGGTGTGTGTCAGTGGTGTCACTGTACCTTTTGGTCAATGAGAGTCATGTGGAGGCTGACTATGGGCGGGGCGGACACAGGGACCAATGTCTGTGTGTGTGTCACAGTACCTCTTGACCAATGAGTCGCGGGGGGGCCGGCCAGACCCACGTACCAATCAGATTCACCACATCTACCACCAGACTCACAAGATTCAATTTTATTATATATAGATGTGTCTCAACCTCACTCGACAGGTTTAGTACACAGTATGCCCACTTTTAACACCTGCACCTCGTGGCCATGCATGTGAAAAAATTCAAATAGGGACACAGTGTATAA
This sequence comes from Ascaphus truei, assembly GCF_040206685.1. Classification (NCBI taxonomy): domain Eukaryota; kingdom Metazoa; phylum Chordata; class Amphibia; order Anura; family Ascaphidae; genus Ascaphus; species Ascaphus truei. The sequence goes on along the minus strand of NC_134501.1, from coordinate 35,952,384 downwards.
AAGGTGACACAAATTACATAGCCTACCACACGCTGATCTGTATCTGAACTTGCCCATGTCCAGATACTTCATTGTGCCATCTGCTTCCATGGATCAACCCCGATTCTATGGACGCAGGAATCTGCTTTCTTCTGCCGTGCCGGGCCACGAAAAAGCAAAAAGAGGCAGAAGCCTTTTCCAAGCCAAAGCCAAAGGATGATAAAGAAAACGTTCAGACGACTCCAAAGGCTAAGAAGCCTGGGCCTTACTATGTCAAGAAGAAATTTGCTGGCGTACAAAGAAAGCAACAGGCATGGAATCCACCAGCACCCATCCATGACGCTGCTCTCCTTGGAACACCCAGGTCACCCTGCTCCTGCACCCATCCACGATGCTGCTCTACCGGGAACCCCCAGGTCACCTGCTCCTGCACCCCATCCACGACACTGCTCTACCGGGAACCCCCAGGACGCCTGCTCCAGCACCCATCCCCTACGATGCTCTGCTGCTGGGAACCCCCTGGTCACCTGTTCCAGCACCCACCCACGCAGATGTCAATAGCACTCCTCGCACCAGATCCAGCTTGTTCGCCAGCATGCTGAATGGGTTAAGTTGTGTCGATATCCCTGACAACTCTATGGTGCAAAAGATCGATCTTCTTTTGGAGACCATGCTAAATATGGATAGGCATTTAGAGAAGATTGAGAAGGTGGAGAACATGGAGAGTAGCAAATTCTTTGCTTGGAGCTCCCTGCCCCTGTATGTCAGACGCAGGAGGGTGGCATGGATGTGACCTCGACTCCATCACCAAGCGCACCCCCTGCCATTGATGAGGATGACATGACAACCCCGGTAAGACCACAACAGGAGATGACAACCTGATAAGGCCACGACTACCCTCGCCGCTGCCAGAAGCACATACACTTGCATTGAGACGGTGCCAGACATCACCTTGCGCGACCTGTCCCAGCAAGGTCAGGGTGAAAATACAAGGTTGCAAGTGCTGGTCTTGCCCAGAAATATGCCCTGTACATCTTCAAACACCACGTCAGTTATGTACAGCGGGATGACCCACAACGTTAATTACATAGGGAATAGAATCAAAAAGGCTCTGCCAGAAAATGTAAGGAATACTATTTTGGCGGAAGTGCAGCGGATTTTTATTGTTACCGATCATTTAATGAGAACCGTGAGACACACAATCAATGGCCTTTTTGAGGCATGTAAGAGCTTTAGTACCAAGGTCAATTCACAATCGACCACTGTGTTTCTTTTTTAAAAACCTGCAAGTCGACACATTAGAATTCATTACAATTCATGAATATCTACCACCTGGCGGATTCACGAAGAATTGCCACCAATTAAATCCGAACCATTATTATTAAACAGATCAACTGCAGTTCAACTGCGGGTGCCGGGCAGCGCGAATGCAGCATGAGCACGGGGGATGCACCATTTACTCTGCGCGGCATTCAGGACATGGAACCACAACGCCCCCGAGAAGTTTTAGAATAAAGGTCGGCACAGCAGTATGTCTTTACTGACTTCCTGTCTCAATGTACAGCCTAAGTTGTATGTCTTTACTGACTTCCTGTCTCAATCTACAGCCTAAGTTGTATGTCCTTACTGACTTCCTGTCTCAATGTACAGTGATCAGGAACCAATGGCCACAAACTGAATCAAAACAAGGCGCATGTACAGTATGTTAATGTAATGCAGTCATGTTAATAATGGGAAATCGCTTTTAAATGTTCTCATTTGTTACTGCCGTTTAGTTTGTTACATTTCTCAAAATGAATACTGGAACATACATCATGTCATATTTAGCAATATTGTACAATAATGCGCCATTTAACCGTCCTCCTAATATACAAAGCTCACGTTCTAACAACCCCTCCGATATTGTATCTCTCTTTGTTGTATGTAAAAGATGGCGCACAACTCACTATTACATTGAATTTGTAAACTCCGCCGATCTTCAATAAAAATGTTAATATAAAATATTTCCTTTTTTTTTTTTATAGAATACTAGCTGAGAGACCCAGGCGTTGCCCGGGATGTAAATGCGTAATAGCGGAGGCGGGGGGGAAAGGGGAGCGGAGGGGGGGGGGAAAGGGGAGCGGAGGGGGGGGAAAGGGGAGCGGAGGGGGGGGGAAAGGGGAGCGGAGGGGGGGGGAAGGGGGAGCGGAGGGGGGGGAGAAGGGGAGCGGAGGGGGGGGGGGGAAGGGGAGCGGAGGGGGAAAGGGGAGCGGAGGGGGGGGGGGAAAGGGGAGCGGAGGGGGGGGGGAAGGGGAGCGGAGGGTGGGGGAAAGGGGAGCGGAGGGGGGGGAAGCGGGAGGGGGGGGGAAAGGGGAGCTTGGGGGGGAAGGGGGAGTGGGGGAGAAGGGGGGGAAAGGGGAGTGGGGGGGGGAAAAGGGGAGGGGGGAGTGGGGGGGGAAAAAGGGGAGGGGGGAAAGGGGAGTGGGGGGGAAAAAGGGGAGGGGGGGGGAAGGGGGAGTGGGGGGGGGGGAAAGGGGAGTGGGGGGAGAAGGGGGGGGAAAGGGGAGTGGGGAGAAGGGGGAGTGGGGGGGGGAAGGGGAGTGGAGGGGGGAAAGGGGAGTGGGAAAGGGGAGTGGGGGGGAAAGGGGAGTGAGGGGGGGGAAGGGGAGTGGGGGGGGAAAGGGGGAGTGGGGGTGGAAAGGGGAGTAGGGGGGGGAAAGGAGGGGAGTGGGGGGGGGAGAAAGGAGGGGAGTGGGGGGGAGGAAGGAGGGGAGTGGGGGGGGGAAAGGAGGGGAGTGGGGGGGGGAAGGAGGGGACTGGGGGAAGGAGGGGAGTGGGGGGGAAAGGAGGGGAGTGGGGGGGGGAAGGAGGGGAGGTGGGGGGGGGAGGAGGGGAGTGGGGGGGGGGAAGGAGGGGAGTGGGGGGGGAAGGAGGGGAGTGGGGGGGGGCGGGAAAGGAGGGGAGTGGGGGGGGGCGGAAAGGAGGGGAGTGGGGGGGGGGGGGGGGGGAAAGGAGGGGAGTGGGGGGGGGGAGGTGGGAAAGGGGGGGTGGGAAAGGGGAGGGGGGGTGGAGAGCAGGGGGCATATGTATTGTCATAATTTATGTATGTGCATGCCCTCTCCCCCCCCGTCCGGGCGTCCGTTTCCCCTGCTGTCTCGGCGGGCTGCCTGGCGCCGCTCCCCCTTCTTGGTTCCCCGATAGGCTCGGGGCTCGCGCTCTTCGCTCCCCCGTTCCTCGCTCCCCCGTTCCCCGTGACTCAGGGCTCGCTCCCCCGTTCCCCGTGACGCACTCCCCCCCCTGCGATCGCTTGGTCCCCCAATGTGTCGGACTGAGGCGCGTGCAGGCGGGCGGCAGGAAGCGCGGTGCATGTGTGGGCCTGTGGCGTGAGGCTGAAATAGGTGAGTTACTGGGGGCCATCAGTTGAGGCGGGACGCGCAGTGGTGTGACTTACCTGGGCGGGGCGGGACGGTGTGTGTTGTGTGTCCTTTGGCCCGTCACTCTGCCTCAGGCCAATGAGAGGTGTGCGGGGGCGGGGGGCACCAAGGGACCAATGAGATTTCCCCTAGGGACAGAGGGGCCATGCAGACAGGCATACAGTGCTTTCACAAATATAAATCTAAAGAAAATCACCATAAATAAATGTAACTGAAATTCCCCCCGTTGCGGTATTTACGGATGTTTTGAGATACTGATGTGGGTGGGCTTTAGCATCCCCGTATTTAAGATGCAAAATTAGAAAACCATTGGGGGTGAGGGGTTTTTGAAATCTTTTATAAGGACTTGGTTTCAATTTCTTTCTGTGCCTCTACCCACCAAATTAAGTTTGTTAAAACATTTTTATTAAACCCCCCCCACAATATCTGTGGTTCCCATGACACCAAGTTCCCGTATCTGTGGAGAAGAGTACAGCGTTACATCTGTACGTTGTGATTTTCCTCAAGACTTTGCGAAACGCATTAACCTACGGATGTTCGTTTATGGTGAAAGGAAAGGGGAGCATTTGTAACTAATAACACGTTTAAAAAAAAAAACCCTGCACAAAATTTTCGACCTGAATTTCTAAACATTTGGGAACGTTGCTAAACTTTTTGTTGCGAGAACGGTTGTTTTTTTTGTTGTTGTTGCGAAGTCCGGCACTTAACACAAGAGAAACGCAGGACAATAAATCCAGGCAGAGACTGACGAGATGAATCTCTTTAATGTATGGATTTGAAAATAAAAGTGACATTCTGAGCTCACTCTCCCCCGCAAAGGGGAGGACAAAAAAGCTCAGGTCTCTACAACTAAGTTAAATACTGTGAAGATATAGATATTTATATATAATATAGATTTTTTGTTTGTTTTTTCTTACTTATGAAAATAAGAAGCCTATTGCCAACTCTGATTGAGCTTCTATCACAAATTATCAGGAGGGGAGAAGAAGAAAAAGAAAAAAAACAGCCCGGCAAAAAACCTTTGAAAACCAAAATCCCTCAATTTGGAGAAGAGCGATAAAAAGATGGAAGAGCATAGGTAAAAAAGAGGGGGGAAAATGAAAGTTAGAGGAAAAGTCGAGTTTTAGGAGTGAAGAAGGGATTTGTTGGAGAAGGGGCGAGGGTGGTGGGGGCGGGGGGGATTTTGAGGATATAGACTTTTTGGGCAATGTCTTGGTTTTTTTTTAACCATGTCACCTTCCTCTGTTTACCAAATTACTACCTTTTTCTCCTCTAAAAATAACATTCTCTGAATTTATGGGGATTTCAGTGTCCACCAACAGACCTCCCAGTATTTTAGATTCCTGAAAAGATAACGCTGATTTGGACAGTTTAATGGTTACGTTACTGGTTCAGGAATTCGGAATTTAGAGAGCAATTCTATATTAGCAGCCGTTCCGGTTTTATTTAGCCAAAAATTCCCATAGACTTTAATAGGGAATTTCTGACGAAACCGGGCGCTTTGGACTATATAGAAAAGGTCCCTTGGTATCTTGTTCTGCAACTACGCTTTAATGTCAATGGAGGAATATTTTCTCCCTACATATAATTTGCTTCTCCCGCAATATAATTTATGATTAGTGCGATAATTCCGCTCCTCTAGATTCCCTCCCAGAGCTGGCTGCATGCTTATAGCAGCAGCGTTTAAGGCTCAATTTTACTTTAACGCCCATAATTTTTTTAGAATGGTGCTTTTATACTGTTTTATACCTTTTTATACTGTGGGCAACATTATAGAAGGCAATTGGGCTATAAGGAAATTCCAAAACCTTTGCTAATTAACCTACTTCCTGCCAGCTGGTTTAATAAAATCAATTGTCGTCCAAGATAGTTCAATAAAATAAAAAGGAACCCCAATTGGAAATGACATCAAATAATATTTTAAAAATACCCGTACACGTGCTAAATGCAAATAAGGACCCGGCTGTGAAATGATACAGTGGTCTGGTTACAAAGCCGGAGCATCGCCTGCAGCAATAATGTACGTTTATTGCCAATTCACCTCTTTTTCGGTCATTGTGTCTTTACCTAGCCCCAATAGGACGGGGCATTGAAAAGGGGGTGGATATCCCTGCTTCAGCACACATGGCTCAATCAGCCCCTGCTTCAGCACAGGCCAGCCCTGCTCAGCACAGCAGCGGCTCATTGAGCCACCTGTGCTGAAGCAGTGGATATCCTTAAAACCTGACCTGCTGGTGGCCCTTGAGGACTGGAGTTGGCTGCACCTTGCAAGAGTACACTTCTAATTGCCTGCAGAAATTAAAACCCAGCCCAAGAAAACAAAAACTCCTGGTCGCTCCATTTAATGGCCTCCTAGTGTATGAAACTTAGTAAAAAAAGTTTTTTTTAAATAATTTTTTTTAAGTTGCCTTGAAAATGATTGGAAATTGAGCAGAGATTTTTTGTTGGTTCCCTTATCTTGTGCTTGGTCCTACTGGATGTTAATTAGCCTTCTCCTCTCCTTCCCTATCCCCAGTGGGGACGCTGTGGATTGTGACGAAACTCATCATAAGGGAGGAGAAATGGTGATTATAACCAATACTCAGGCTCCAAAATTGAGCCCCTTAAACCAAATCAGTGCCATTAATTCCCATTGGTCCTAAATGGGACTGCATCTTTAAGCCGATAATTAAATTGTGTATTTTGCGGCAGGGAAAATCTGTAACTGGGCTGGTTTCATTATGCCAGGTTCAATATGTCTTCGTCTCTGTGAGAAGATCAGAACCCCATGACTGGAAGACCTGCAGGGAAAGTATGTATTTATATAGAACAGGTGGAAGCAAGTTTAGCATTTCACAAACGCTCGACACACACGTGAAAACAAGGGCCCTAAAGATGCAAATGTATTTTTGCAGTCTACAAATATCTACGTGTGTGGGTGCGAGTGTGTGTGGGGGCATATATGTGCACACACATTCATGTTCACATATGTACATACACGTGTGTGTGGGGGGGGGGGATCTTTGTGTGTGTGTGTGTGTGTATATATATCTATATATATCTATATATATATATATATATAGATATATATACACACAGTGTTCGACAAACCTATACATTTGCTCGGGCGAGTTGATTTAACCCCCCGGGCGAGTAAATATTGGCCCAAGCAGCACACGTTTGGTACTAGGTGGCGAGTAGATTTTTTTGTGTGGCGAGTACATTTTTTGGTGATTTGTATATATATATATATATATATATATATATATATATATATATATATACACACACACACCCCGTGTGTATGTATATGTACAATATATACACAGAAGTGTGTGTGTGTATGTATATATACACACACACACACACACACGTGTGTGTGTGTGTGTGTGTGTGTGTGTGTGTGTGTGTGTATGTGTGTGAGAGATGGGACCCAGTGTTCTAATAAAATCAATACCATGCCGTCAGCAGCCGTCCTCAATTAAGGTAATGAGGGGCGCTGTGAAACCCCAGCAGATAAATACGTGGCGAGCTCTGTGGCACGTCCATTAGTACTGTGCGTTAATTGCCCGGTCACTCCGGAAAAGATTTGATTCTTGAGGAGAGAATCGGCACGCACAGCTCTTAAAATGAGAAAATAACACGTTTTAATAAACGATCAATGTTTGGCTTCGACCTGGAAGTGCCGCATAGTGAACCACGAATGAGTAGGAGGCATTTTGCGGGGTTTCACCAGGCAGATTGGGGAACAGACCAGACAGCAGTAAAGGGAGTTTTTCATTGAACTGCAAGTGAGCCGATGGTGGCAGTAAGGGAGCTCCCGTGCGCTAGTGTCAGGATGGGGACTATCACAGTTTAATGAAGAGCCGAGTACACAGTGGGTCTCCTCCGCCATGTCCTGCCTCTATATCTCAATGCGCGTTGGAAGACTAAATGATTCGTTATTATAGAACCAGAGGTCTTTTGATTACTGGCTCCAGCTCTTCAATGCAAGAGATGGTAACACTGCACTGAACACCAGAGAAAGATGCAGTCACACTTAGGACCACAATTAATTGGTGGCACCGATATGTCTCATGGGTTAAACCTTGCTGATTGATGCCTTTAAAAAGTTCCAAAGCACAAATGATTTAACATTTAGTTTTTTGAAGCAATGTAAATTGGGACTTATTTGGTTCTCTCCTTTCCTACTTTGCTCCCTGCATGAGACATGGAAACGGGCGTGTTTGCAGAACTCCGATTACCTTACTATTGGGATGGATTAAAGAACAATAACAGCCTTTCCCATTCAGAGCCCCCCCCCAGTAAAAACATTGGCGTTTGTAATTAATGCTTTAAAAAGAATCAGGCAATGAAAAGATTAAACGCATTGCGCCTATAGAAGCCACAGTGGACTACACTACCGCCCACCCCCCGGGGAGCCCCCCCCCTACACCCGACTTGCAGAGACATTTATTTATTTTTAACTTTTGCCAATACTTGCAAGGAAAAACATGGATGACTATGTGGATACCCAATTGGAAGTCTCACTGTCATCTCACGATGATGTCATGGCTTTCTATTGGCTGCCTGTGAGGCTCACCCCAGTGGCCAACTTGTTTCTCCCGGACAACAATTTTTGTAAGTCAATTTCAAAATAAAATCTCAGGAACCTGGGGGTCCCCCATAGCCTGGAGTGCCTCTGTTCAGCTCTGGGGTAACCCTGTTTTTTTTTCCCAATTTTTTTTTATTTTTTAAATAAGGTAAAAAGATGTAAAAATAAAATACACAACCAGCAGCACAGATTGCTGCTTCAGTATCGGTAACTCCCCGGTTACGGCTACGGGACCTGAGCAAAGTGGTCAGGCCATGCAACAGATGACCAAGGACTCCCGTTTCTCCATTACAAACCGGTTGAAACTCTGCATCCAATTCCGGATCTATAATCTAAATGACCTGCGTGTCTTCTCCCCCCCACCCCCCCCCCCCGAGCCGTCCTGCAGAAGATAATGCATAAAAAGCAGCACCTCTACCCACCACTGATCCCATTCCAGAGAGGTCCCATGCGCCTGACCGTTCCAGATGTGGACTTTGGAGCTTGGGCTAGGCAGCCACTGGGCCAATGCCTACAAGAGATTGTCTGCTCTAACTTCCAACACCCTACACAGCAGGACCACGTGCCGTAGGAGGCCTTCTGCTCACGGGGTTGTATCTTTAAAAAATAAGTTTGTCAATGGGTAGGTGATATCCAGCTTATTGTTGACTCGTGGGAAGAGAGAAGATTGGGAATTTGAGATCTGGGAAGGCTGGGCATGGAAGGTGCAAAATAGGACGTATTTAGTATTTTTAGCCCAGGAGCCATGGCCTAAGATGAATAGTTGAGGACATTTCTCTGTCCCCTCCCAAACATTTCATAGCAGTGTTGGTACGAGTCATTATCACGGCCTGGGAGACACAGATCAGACATGCAATAAGGGTCTTATCTGCACAGTTTTATCTATGGTGTGGCACTTGGACAAGGACGTATAATCGGACATGTGACGGAGTATAACGGGTGGAGGGTGGAGTGGATGTGTCAAGATTGGCAGTCAAAGGGCCCAGAAGGAAGGGAGCAGGAGGAAGCAGGGGGCAAGGAAAGGAAAAGAAGCCAGTGGGAGAGGAAGAGGAGATTCTGGCGCCCGCAGGGTGGGCCTCGCTCGGCCTCACGATGGTGGCTAGTGCAAATAATCGTCAACTCTGGCAAAAGAACACGATCCCAAGCCCACGCGAGCCATGAGCCGCAGGCACTCCGAGGCCTGGCCCAGCGCGAGCATCAGCGGGGGCTGCTTTGGCAGGTTCTGGGATTCTGAAAGACACAAAGAAACAGCAGCATTAAGAACACCCCGAACGTTGTAATCTGCAATGTCCTGGGACTGCAGGAGATACCGCCCCAACTGAAAGAACATTTCTAAATAAGGTGGCGGTCCCACCAAGGACCCGGTGTAGACTAACGGCAGAGATGAGGTTAATGCCTTATTGTCAAATGCAGACAAAAATTGTTTGGGGTTCAATTTTTATGGCCTTCTATAAGAAAAGGGGAATACACAAACATACACAAGAACAATAAACATTGTAATTGTAAAGAACTACACACTAGAACAGGGCTGGGCAACTCCAGCTCTCAAGGGCCACCAAACAGGTCAGGTTTTCACGATATCACTGCTTCAGCACAGGTGGCTCAATCAGTGGCTGTCTTCGACTCAGCCACTGATTAAGCCCCCTGTGCTGAAGCAGAGACTGATTGAGCCACCTGTGTGGCAGCAGGGATATCCTGAAAACCTGACCTGTTTGTGGACCGGGAAGACTGGAGCTGCCCAGCCCTGCACTAGAAACTGCTTACAAAAATGCAATGAATCTTGTTTTTCTAGGGGCGATGTATGAAGAAGTGGAAGGCCCCCCCCCCCCCTTTCTGTTTGGTCATCGGTCACAGAGGGGTCACACGAGCGCTAGTGCCGGAGAAGCCGTGGCACTAGTACCGCCTCCCCACCGGCACTCAAAGGGTTATAGGCTCAATCCAATGCAGTTGGGCAAAACAGCAGCAATCGAATAATCTCATTGTTTTAAGTACATCAATCTAACTGCTTAAAGACCAAGTTTCGCCAATGCAACCGCAAAAGATGTTCGACCTCTGTGAAAGTGATCAACACAGGTTTGCCATCTCCCACATGAGCAGTAGTAACACACACGCATACACACTTATACACACTTATATACCGCCGCAGCTTTGCACACATGGGCTGTGTGTCCCTTGCAAGAGCTGCAGCCAACCCAACGCGATTCTCGCCAACACCCCCGCCCCTCGCATTTGGATGTATCTCTGTGGCTTCTTACCTAATATAGCACTATTTAAAGCAGAACATATGGGCTCCCTCTGTATTGGATCCAACTGCTGACCCACTGGGCAGTTCCAAGGGTCTGAATATGCCAGCAAACTGAAAGCGTCCTGCAAGATACCAGAGATATGGTCAATGTGGGGAAACAAAGGAATTAATTTTGACCCGAGTGTGCGTGTGAGTATGTATATGTACACACACACGTCAATATACTGTAAGTACAAATATAGGATAAAGTATCTGTCGTCCAAATTTCGCATACGGTTAAACTTGGACGTATGTCTTTTTTCAACCCCATCTACTATGTAACGTTCAAGACGTGTGTGTGTGTGTATATGTGTGTGTGTGTATTTGTGTATTTCTGTGTGTGTGTGTGTGTGTGTGTGTGTGTGTGTGTGTGTGTGTGTGTGTGTGTGTGTGTGTATGATTGTGTATATGTGTATATATATGTGTGTGTGTGTGTATGTGTATTTGTATTTGTGTGTGTGTATGTGTATATATGTGTATATATGTGTGTGTGTGTGTGTGTGTGTGTGTGTGTGTGTGTATATGTGTGTGTGTGTGTGTACCGTTTAGGTACTGTACAATAGACCATATAATAGTTGGCTTCACAGGGTGTGTGGAAGGGCCAGAATCCCCGTAGCAGTCCAGCTCCAACACACACAACCTACAAACTCACACACTCCCCAAAGTTCTGCGCAATTGTTCACTTTAATCCCTCAGCCTACGTAAAATAATCAAACGTGGGCGACGTTTCCACCCCACAGGTCCTTAGGCCAGCTGGCCCGTATGCTGACGGATTAAACGGAACTTTTATTAGGAGCGCTGAAGGAGCGCTGTGGAGTTTTTCCGCGATATAGAAAAGATACTTCACCAGAATCACATGACCTGGGACGCTTACTGCTGCCACTCGTGTAACAGCTCTACCCCTGGCTCGGTGCACATTCCCCGCACCCGGCTAAACCACCACTTTGGGAATTATTTTTCAATGGTCGTCTTTAACCCTTTCAGTGCTGAGGGTGCTGGTGCCAGAGCGCTGGATAAACATGGAAGATTTTGGGGCTAGTAATGAAAAAGCCACAACAACAAATATATTCTTAATCAGCAGCCCGCGCCGGTCGCCTTTCATTTTGTTTTGCATTTAATTGCCTTTTCTAAAGCTGGGTTTATTTTTAAACACATACGCTGCTGCATTGAGGAGATATACGCGGTTTAAATATTAAGTGTCCGGGAGGTTTTTAGTTACAAAGGAGGCACCCCCCTTTAACCTGTAAGGAGATGGTGCTCTCTTATAACGCAACGTTACGACTTGCAGCATTACAGCGGGACGTGTGGGTCAGTAATTGACATGTTATGCAGCTCTCAAGGGGTTAATACAATTGAACCATGCTAACAGCAAATATTTGGCTGCTGAAAATGAACAGTGACTGGCATTTTCTTACAGGCCTCTGAATGCAGGAGTGATTTTTTTTTATCAAGGGC